>NC_056744.1:1392237999-1392317999 GCF_019279795.1 Protopterus annectens | reverse complement strand
AGTGACTCTTTTGCCACTTGATTTGTGGATGTGCTGCATTTCCATCAAGTCAGGGTCAGAGACTGCCCTGAAGGCCAGGCACAAATCATCTCTCAGCAACCTATATGAGACAGAGTACAGTGACAGGGCTTTCAGTCTATCCACATAGGTCATGGTTTGGAGGTCCTGCATTTTCTTAGTGAGAAATCTTTGTGGTCTGTCCAGTTGCTGTAGGTGTCTGGTGAGATACATGCAGAAGCAAACATTGTACTCTATTAATGGTCTGATTAGGGTCGAATAAAGTGGGGTTTTAACATCCTTAGACCTGGATGCTATGCCTTTACTTATGAGATGCACAATGAAGAAGGCTTTCCTTACCATCATGGAAACCTAGTGATCAAAGTTCAGATTGCTGTTGACCGGTGTTGCCAGATCTCGCAACACTGGGTTTGAACTACGAGGGGTGATGTGAATATTGTAATTAGTGGGAAATTCCGCTTTGCCAAATGGGATAATAGTGCACTTTTTTGCATTAGTTTTAGACTGTGACTTTGGCACCAGTCATTTGTTTGTGTTAGTCTCTCCTGTAATATGTAAACATTGTTGGGAAACTCAACGATTGCACCTAGTTTGCAGTCATCAGCAAAATTAGTAAGCTAAAGGCTGTCTACATTAGCCTGGACTTCCAAGAAATAGATTCCAAATATAAAGGTCACAGTACAGAGCCTTGCTGTACACCACTGGTGATGGGTCTACTGGTAGCGGTGGAGTCACCAACTTTGACAGCATGTGTTATGTTGGTGAGCCAATTAGCTACCCATTTAGTGATGTAAGGATTAACACTTAGTTGGGAGAGTTTTTCAATGATACCCGAGTGAGGAATTATGTTAAAGGCTTTCGCTAGGTCCAGGGCTAGATGGTTGTTATTCATCCATTCCTCAGTGATTGAGAAAGCATGTTGGGTCCTAGCTAGGAATTCGTCAACAGAGTCAGCAATGCAGAAAATGGCTGAGTCATCTGCATACTGTATTACAGGTTTTAGGGGGAAGGTGGAGTGGAAGTCATTAATGAATATGCCAAAAAGGAGAGGTCCTAATATGGATCCTTGGGGAACTCCTGTGTGTATACTGAGGAATGGTGAGAAAGAGTGGAGCTATTTAGTGGCTTGCAGTCTGTTGGTTAGATAATCACAGAACCAGTTAAGAGTGGGGGGGTGACATTCCCAGATTGGATAGCTTTGCCAGGAGTAAGGGGTAGGATATGGTGTTGAAGGGTTTGGAGAGGACCAGAAAGAGAGAGGAGACAATTTTTCCAGTGTCCCTTGCTTGGGTCACAGTGTCCATGAAGGATAGGAGTGGAGTGGTGGTACTGTGATATGGGCAGAATCCATGTTGGGATGGGGATAATACCTTATTTTCTGTTAGGAAATTTAGGAGCTGAGCGTGGATGCATTTCTCCATGATTTTGGATAGTGGGGAAAGTATTGTAATTGGCAGGAAACTGGTGAAATCTATGTTAGGGCCAGCTTTGTGAAATAGGAGTATGTAGCTTTTTTTCCAGATTACAGGTACATGAGACTCTTGGAGGGATCTGTTGATTAATATGCTAATGGGGCAGGCTACAGACTTGGCTGACATTTGTAAGTAATCTGGGGGTAGATTATCTGGACCAATTGTATAGGGCTTTAGTTTGAGTAGTAATTTGTGAATGGTAGCTGTGGGGATAGGGGAGAAGGAAAAGCAAGCATTGGGGTGGTTTTGTGAAGGTTGCATGAGTGTGTCTTTGCTAACTTTAGAATTATTTTGTGGGAAGGTGGCAGAGAGTTTGGAGATGGTGTCCATAAAGTGTGTGTTGAAGGGGGTTGCTTCCGTGCCCTCCTTAGTAAAGGGTGCTAACCATAACCCTAACACATTCCCTTCCCCCAATCCTAGCCTTACACCTTAACATCATAAGACCTTCTCATAACACTGCCACTATTCAGACAAAGTTGAAGCTAGTGTTATGGGGGGGGGGGGGGCAGTTAGTTTTAATATTGAGAGAGGAAATAATTTTCTTGTCTTGATATTACTGTGTTTGCTTTATTTTATTGTCAGTACTGTGGATGATCAAACTTATTTAGTCGGTGTTATGCATTCAACATTGTGGCAGTTTGGTCATTCACAGTACACCCATATATAAATGTGTGTGTGTGTGTGTGTGTGTGTGTGTGTGTGTGTGTGTGTGTGTGTGTGTGTGTGTGTGTGTGTGTGTGTGTCTGTCTGTCTGTCTGTCTGTGAATGTATTTTATGGTTTCTTTATAAATCGGTATCCTCAAGTAATGGCTGAAAAGTGTATTTGGACCAGCCCACTTACCCAGTTGTCAGATATTAAATAAACAATAAATTGGGGAAAAACATCCAGCACTGATCGGATGTTATCAGTATCCCTGTTTCTGCATTCTTTTGCAACATAGCCTTTCTCCATGGCTCTGCAGTGCCATGTATCTGCTATCAACAGGATCTTGACTTAAGAGGCATTTCAGGACTCTGTATTAACAAATCAGAACTGTTTATCGAAGCATAATGATTTTTCTTATACTGTAAATCAACCCTTCCATATAGAAAACATAAATATCTGTGATTTATGATGTGGCTCACAGTGGAATAACTGTTATATATTAAATATATATTATATTTAATTTATGGTTAAACTCTATCATATGCTGATTTCCAGAGAGAAGGGAGAAGAATAAGAAGGAAAAAATGTGCAGTGTTTTTTATAACACTCTTACTTTAGAAGTAGAATCCATATTGTTCCAAGATGGCTCCTGACAGCCTAGGTCTGATTTGAGTTTTATTTCATGAAGTTTGTATTTTCTAAGATCCAATGTGAATAGTCCGACTTTAAAGTTTGTAACTTGTGCCTAATAAAGAAAGGCACGAATAAGGGGTCTGCAGATGCTTAGTAAGCAAATTCATACAGAGGTGTTTTGTTCTAATTGGTCAGTGGCCATAGTCTGATAGATAACAAAATGTTCACTCTTAAGCTTTTACAGTAGAAAATGATTGCAATTTCTTTATTCTGCGAGGCAAGACCTTGATTGCTTAGTCTCCCATGTACTTGTGTGCTTTTACAATTAAGGAGATCAGTCTACTCTTCTGAACTGTGCTGCATGAAGTTATTCTGGTTATCATAACTCCAAATGGACTGTGTATGCATTTTAGGCTAAAATCTACCTGTCCTTCAGTTCTTCTGCATCTTTTATAAACATGATGTACTACCACTGATCCTTCACTACTTTAGACATGACCTCTCAGACTCCTGTGATGGGATGATTAACAATTTGCAAACCTTGGTAATGATGTTCATTTATGATATTAAGAAGGTTACGGTCAGCAGGAACAAGCTGTCCACTAATTGCAGGGGGTGGTTTATCTTCTATACTTTAACAATTTGCTTGGTTTTATAGCTTAGGTTTATTAATCAGGCATGCAGTGCTAGAGGGCATGTCATGGGTAAAAGTTTTGTCACACAAGAGATGCCAGTAAGTAAATCAACCTTGGACATGACACGAACATTTGTATAGTTCTCTATAATTCTTGAAGATGCTGGGAGGAAAAAAAAAGTGACCAAAGTCAGGGGTTACGACTCTACCTACTAAGCTGTTACCAGGACAGATGCATAAAGTACCAATGGGTAGTGACCTAAACAGTTGTTGTGTAAAGGATATACCAAATTAAGGAGGTAATACCAAAGCACTAACTTTGATAGGTAGTAGAGATGGGAAAGCCCTATTAAGTTAGATACATTGTGCAGTGTTTGAACAGGGCATGTCTCAAGTGATACAAGACTGCCAGGCATACTGGTTGGCTGACAATAAGGCTAAGCAATTACAATAATGAAGAACAAGGCATCAGAGGCACACTACTAGCTTCTGAAAAGTGACTCAGTAGATGGCACAAAAAACTGTATCTGGTTACAAAGCAAAGAAAGAAAGATAAAGACGATAGTCATTAGACACCCTTCATTAGGGATGCCAGCAACAACCTGCTCACCAGTCCCCAAGACATCAATGGCAGATGAAAGTACTATTTCTAGTTGCTTCTGAATGAAGAAAACCCTGCAGGAGCTGTACTGCCACAGACACAGCTTATGACGAGAGAAGAACAGGAGCCTATCCTAGAAGAAGTAAGAACAGCATTACGGAAAATTAAGTCAGGTAAAGTAGTAGGCTCAGATGAGGTCATGACAGTTATTATCAAAATGTTGGGCAAGTCAGGGGAGAAATGGCTCCTGAGGCTAGAAGTATGGAGAGAAAGGTGTATTCCAGATGACAGAAGAATAAGCATGCTAGTGCCAGTGTACAACAACAAACAGGGACATTCACAACTGTGGGCAGTATAGAGGTATCAAACTCCTGCCATACTGGATGAAAATTCTGGAGAAGGTGACTGATAAACAAATATGCGGAGTAGTGGAAAGTAATATGGGAGATGAGCAGTTCAGATTCAGATCAGAATGCAGCAGAAATGACCCAACAATTGCAGTGAGACAGTAAATTAAAAATAAACTAAAGATGATGAAAGAGTCTAATTTGGTGCTCCTTGACTTGGAAAAAGAATATGACAAGGTCCTAAGTAAACTATTTTGGGCAATCCTGTGATGATTCAAAGTCCCAGAAACATAGGTAGAATTAGTGCATCTAGATGTCCAACATAAGAGTATAAGATAGGCAATTTCACTTATCCCCTATCCGCCACTCATAGGAATTCCTGTCAAACTGCTACTATTCCCCAGACCACTGCGGTAATTAATTATTTACATGCCATGTGCTTCTAAGCTGATTGTTCTTAAAAAAATGAAAGCACCCATCTCTTCAGGGTTTAGTAGGTACAAAGCTTCAAAATATATTGGCCAAATGGAAGCTGTGGGCTCAGGCACAAGATAGGGGTTTTACATGACCAGAGTAGTTCAACTTGGCATATACGTTGTTGTTGAATAAAAAGTATGATAGCTTTAAACAACCGAGTGATGAAAACATATGTTTTAGAACTCTATCATGTTTTTAGTCGTGGCTCCTGGGTTTGACTGTTACACAGCTTTACTGGTCCTGTCTTCTTTTTTACATATAAGGTATAGCTAACTGTATTCTATATATGTTGATGACTTATCATACTACTCCAGTCTGTAAAGGGTAGTGTATGCCCATCTGGGAACTGTTGTATAACTGTTCTATTTTAAATAATACTTTGTAGTGAAATTACAATAAAAAGCTTAAACAAACAGTGTTCCCAGGTTACTTTGGAAAAGAGGCTTTATTCCAAGAGAGCTTACCTGATTATTAAACCAATCAAAATGCTACAGCTGTAGGTATAGTCAACTTGCAGCGATGCGAGCATCGCGCAATAGAAGTTCAATAGACACAAGACACCAATTATCAATATAAGCCACTCTACAGGATCTTACAGATTACTATCTCTGAGATAGAGACACTTGCAGAAATGTGTGAAATATGCAGAACTTATACAGCATTGCAAAAGGACACAAGAGGCACAATCCCCTTAGAAATTACAGACCACATGTCGCTCGTCTGGTCAGGATAAAACAAAGTGTAAGAAACTTCTCTGTGTGGAAGATTTTCAGTCCATATATCTCTAGTTAATCACTGTATATTAATCAGATCAGACAACAGTAGTAGAAGTAGCAAATTGAAACTCGTCTTAAGTAAAAAAAAATAATAAAAAATATATAATTTGAAATATTATACAGAATTACTAAGTATTCAAAAGTAATCCAAGCAAGGCAGGCAGTCTGTTTCCAGTCGAAAATATACTTAATAAAGGATTTTTGATTGGAAACAGACTGCCTCCGTTGCTTGGATTACTTTTGAATACTTAGTAATGCTGTACAATATTTCAAATTATATATTTTTTATTATTTTTTTTACTTAAAACAAGTTTAAGTTTGCTACTTCTACTACTATTGTCTGATCTGATTAATATACAATGATTAACTAGAGCTATATGGACTGAAAATCTTCCACACAGAGAAGTTTCTTACAGTTTTGTTTTTAGACTCACTATACTTGTTTAGTAGGTTGTTTGAGACTTCGGGGATACCATGGAGATTGCTTGTTTTTTTTTTTTTGATAAAACAGACAAACATTTGTGGGTTCAGTTCAAGCAGCTTTATTACACACAAACACATCATGAGGCTTACGTAAATAAACTTATAAACAGTTAGACCAAAAAACATAAAGGTAGAAAAGACTGCTCCAAAACCAAAAAAAACACCATGGCAACTGGATACTTCAGAGACTACTGGAGCCAATAAATGCAACAAACAGCATCACATATTTTTATTATGCTTTCATCAACCAGACTTCTTCAGTATTTGATGCTATTTGTTGCATTTATTGGCTCCAGTAGTCTCTGAAGTATCCAGTTGCCATGGTGGTTTTTTGGTTTTGAAACTTATAAACAGACTGACTACCACACTCATACATGTTAACACTCTGGCTGTTCTCAAAATGGCACTGCTGTCTGCACGTGCTTAGTATTTATATGCATGTGCTTATGTCTGAAAATGCTTCTTAAAGGTACATACACACCTTCTGATCTACATCCTCCCTCTTTGAGAAATAGTCCATATGTGAAATAACAGTATTCAATGGCATGGAATTTACAGAAATGATCTTTTGACATGCAGTTATACAAAACTAATTCTTTGACATGCAATCATAAAAATCAGACACATATAAAACAATCATATCCAGGTTGCTGTATATTTTACACTAGATCTAGAAATACGACCTAACCATGTAACATAAAAGTCAGAATTGGATCTAGCAATGGGGACTGTCTTCAAGGAATGTTCAACTTGGAGGACAACTGGGACATCATCAGGAACAGGAATGGATACTGAGACATGTTCTTAGGTATGAACATTGTCAGGGTTGCTCTGAGATCTACAGTCTGTATCACAGGTATGATGCTGTGATATCATTTCTGATACAGGAAGAAGATGTCCACAGTTTCTTCTGTACTCTGTACTCTCAGATTCCACTAAGTAGGATCTCGGCTCAGTACATATACTTATCACTTGACCAATTCGATCAAAGCCTTTCACCGTTTGCATCCTCACTGCCTCTCCTTCTTTTAACAGACAAAGAAATCTGCTCATTATATCATAGCTGGACTTCTGAAAAGAACGCTTCTTAAAAAGTTGGCTTTGATTGCTCTGTTGTTTTTAGCATTAGGCATCAACAAACTAGAATTGTTAAGCAAGGCTGTACTGGTTTGCCTAGATAGAAGTCTCTGAGCAGGTGAGCCAAGTAGGTTGTCACGGGGTATATTTCTGAGACTGAGTAAATTCAAGAAGATATCAGTATTGTTATGCTTTGACTTCTCCAGTAATTGCTTTGCACTCTGTATTGCACGTTCAGCAAGGCCATTTGACTGGATATTCAGGACTGCTAGTAACATGGATAAAATCTCACTCTTTAGCAAATTTCTGAAACAATTTACTGGTAAACTGTGAACTGTTGTCAGAAATAACTTTGTGTGGACTACCATAAACTGAGAAATGACGTTTTATATTAGTAATAACAGTACTGGACATTAGGTTAGGTGGCAAATTGATCTCAAACCAGTTTGAATAAGATTCTACCAACTCTAAGTAATGTTGATTGTTCCACTCAAATATGTCAGTGGTTACTGTTCACCAAGGTAGTTCAGGAATTTGGCTTAGCTGAAGTGGCTCCCCTTGCAAATGCAGTTCAGTACAGTTGCACACAGAACAAGAAGAAAGCACTTTATCAATGTATTTTGCCAGAGAAGGCCAAAATACTAGTTCTCTCACCCTTCTTTTGGTAGAATCGGAACCTGGGTGGCCACGATGTAAAATCTGAATGTATTCACATTGTAAGGAAGTAGGAACAACAACTTTTGGACCTTTGAAAATGATACCATCTTTCATCAGCATCTCATCTCTGTATGGACAATAAGGTTGCACTTCTGGCAGTACACAGGATTGCTTTGATGGCCATCTGACATTGATGAAGTGGTTGAGCTTTTGTAAGATTGTATCAGTCTTTGTATGATCTCTTAGCTCATCATGTCTCATGGTAGAAAAATTACACACTTCCATGACACTGAAGTCAAAATTCTCTGCATCAAGCTATTCCATAGTATTTGTGGGCGATCTGGATAAGGTATCAGTCAGATAAAGTTTACCCTTTGTATAGACCATTTTGAAATTGCACTTTTTCAATTTGAGCATCATTCTTAATAGTCTTGCTGGAGCAAAATGCATAGGCGTCTTTAAAATAATGCCTAGAGGTTGATGTTCAGTTTCTGTCAGAATAGCTCGGCCATAAATATAATCATGGAACTTCAAACATGTGAACACAATTGCCAAAGGTTCCTTCCCAATTTGAGCATACTGCATCTCACTTTGGGTAAGAGTTCTAGATGCATAGGCAACAGGTCTGCCTTCTTGTAAAATAACTGCACTAAGACCGAACTTTGAAGCATCACAGGAAAGAACTACTGGTTTGTGGACATCATAGCATCTTAATGTAGGAGGGTTAGCAATTTGCTATTTGAGGTTATCAAATGCTCTCTGGTGTTGTTCTAACCATGACCATGCAACATTTTTAAAGGTGCTGATAACTCACTAAAGTCAGGGATAAATTTGCCCAAATAGTTAACCATACCAAGAAAACACTGTAGGACTTGGACATTGTCTGGAGCTGTTTCTCAGGAATGGCTGCTTTCTTGGAATAATCTGGTCATAAGCCTGTACTGGTAAATAAATGATCTACATAAGTAACTTCTGGTAATCTGAATTTGCATTCCAGAGGATTCACGCTTTCTGTCCAGAACTTTCCTGAGGTTTCTGTCATGCTCTGCTTCACCATTACCTCCAACCAGTAAATCATCAACTATTATACCACATGGGTAGCCTGACAAAATTTGCTCCATTGCATGCTGAAAGAATTCACTGGCAGAATTTATTCCAAAAGGCATCCAGAGGAATCTGCATGTACCAAATGGGGTACAGAATGTAGTCAGCAGTGGAGATTAGTGATCAAGCATCACTTGTCAAAATGAGCTCTTTGCATCTAAGACAGAAAAAACAGTGGCATTTGGCATGAGGGTGACAATCTCCTTGACTGTATACATGGGATGATGAGGTCTCTTTAGTGCTTTGTTCAAGTCTCTTGGGTCAATGCATATTTGATGTAATCTGAATTTTTCTTATGAACAGCTACCGTGGAAGACACCTACTCATTTAATTCTGCGACTGGACAAATCACACCTTCTACACCATTTTGTCTAACTGAACCTTGACTTTGTATGGTATAGTTGTTGGAAGCCTTCTTGCTGGTCTAATCACTGGACTGACCTCTGCATCTACTTTCATGGAGTACACAGCTGGAAGTTTGCCTATCTTGTCATCGAACACATCCAGCATACTCTGAGAAAATAGCATCAGTAAAGCTGGAACTAGGACATGTGCTTACATGATGTACATCTTTGGTAAAAGAAAGCAGTTTCATTCTGAAGAAGTTCTGTAATAAACAGGACGAAAGCGCTAAATTTATTCTGGCTCCAGTGTGTTTTGTTTTAGTTAATATCCTATTTTTCTGAGTTTTAAAAGCAGTTTCATTCTTAAACTGTCTCTGAGACCTAATAAAGACTCTACAGGTCTTCAGACTACCTAAAATTGAAATCTGTAACTGTTCCCAGCCGAATAGCATGAAAGCACTACTGAACCTTCAGTTTGAATCTCTTCACCTCCATAAGCAACAAGCTTTGCACAATTGCCCAAATTAAGTTGCTCACCAGCTCTCACTTTAGCAAATGTTTCTGCTGACATTACATTAGACTTTGAACCAGTGTCTACTTTGAGCTCTGCGCATTTACCATTGATCAGGACAGTACAAAATACTTCATTCTTTGCCAACAATTCTACTGCATTAACCCTTTCACTGACCAGTGATACTCCATCTACATAGAAAGTAGGGTTGCTGCCTTTTATATGATCAACTTACTTTTTTGTGTGACCTTTCTTAATAACTGAATGAGACTTGCTTGATTTACAAAACTTTTGTGGCATTGCCAACCAAATGCTAAGCATTTCTCTCTTTTAGACTCATGCTTGGCTCCACAATTACAACAGTTAACAATAAGACTTAACTTGAGTTTTGCTGACTCACTCTTATACTGTACTGAGCATGCCCTTTTTACTGAGCTAGTCTTGGAACTTGATAGAAAGCTAGGGGTTTTCCCTGCCAGACCTGCAGGGGTTGCAGCTGCCATGTGCTTAGGCCTGTTTCTGCTTGCCACGTGTTACATGTTGTCTCATACCTCCCAAATGTCCTGCATTACTTGATTTTTGAGTTTTGGGGTCCAAATAATGGCGTGCCACAATTCCCGATTTATTTTCTTTATTTTTTTATTTTTTTCACTTTTTTAAATTTTTCGCGCTTTTTGAGCTGAGTTCATCGCGTGTGCGATGACGTCAGCTTGTCAGGGCTACCAGCCTGTTGGAATCAAGCTCTCAGCGCACATATTTGCGGCTGGTTCAAATGCTTTGTGAGTGGGAACAGCTCGCCTGGCTGTATTATCGCTCCTCATGGCATTTAGAAGGCTCACCTGGCTGTTGGAATGGAAGGCAAGAGGATTTGTTTATCGCTCCGAGTCCTGAGTCCTGGCTGCTGAACGGAGAAGTAAGGAACTGTATGTGTGTGTACAGCTACGAAAAAGTTGAAGTGTGAAGCAGTTTTTCTGTGCTACAGTCAGTTGTTGTACTGTTTTGCTGCATTCCACGGCCCATATGAATTCTTTTGTCTTAATTACCACTGCAGATCCTTTGAAGCTGTAACAAAAATCCTTTACAAGAAGAGTTTAGCAGATGTTTTGTCAGCAGTCATGTGGCGATCTCTGCAATGATGCAATGTGATTTAGCCTAGCAATATACATAGTCTTGATTTAAATGTTCCCCTTTATTTAAGACTTAACAGATTATCACTGGGGAAGTGTTTGACTGTGACTAGTTTGCACTACTAATGCCCTCTCTCTTAAAAAAAAAAATGAACCTTGTGCACTCTCCATTTCCAGCTTAAGAATTCTTGATCCTTCATTCTCTGTTTGGCCATGTAATCCATTTCAGAGATTATTTACTAGTAAACAATGTGCCTGATCAAGGTACCTAGTAAGGAAAAATGATTTTGAGACTGTGTGTGTGTGTGTGTGTGTGTGTGTGTGTGTGTGCGTGTGTGTGTGCGTGCGTGTGTGTGTGTGTGTGTGTGTGTGCGTGCGTGCATGTGTGTGTGTGTGTGTGTGTGTGTGTGTGTGTGTGTGTGTGTGTGTGTGTGCGTGTGTGTGTGTGTGGAAGATGGTGACAGAATTAACACAGGAAAAAAATAACTTTAGAAATTCACTGCCTTTCTCCAGAGCTGCGCAGTTGTCCATTCGAATAGCTTGTCACCAAGGTAAATCTTTTTTAATTTGATGGTTGCAGTTTTGGACTGTATCATTTTCTCAGTGACGTGAATATATTAGATGCTGTTTTGATTTAGTGTAAAATGGGCTGGTTTCTCATTCAGTGTTAGTGAAGTGGAAAAGGCTTGCATGAAACCACTATCAGCTGCTTTTGTTGTGCTACACATTTTTCACTATGACACAGGTAACATGTCTGAGCTTTATAGTAAGCAGGTTGAAAATTGTTTTCCTGGCTTTAGTGCCTTATTTTGGGAAACCTGTAAAACTCAAGAGGATTCTGAAATCTCTCACTTTCTGTTAAAACAGGAGTGCAACTTACATTTTTCTTACTATGTTGCCCTTCATTGTTTCATGGCATTTGTCTCATTTTAAAGTTTTATTTTACAGTTTCCATCAGTAACCTTAAATATTAGTTTTTGAAAGCTTTCATTGATGTATGCTGCTGCAGTAATTGGAAAGCCCCATGTCATTCCATCTTTACTGGGAATGTATATTCCTTGAAGTAAACATTTTACCAACACAAAGGTGAAATTCAAATGAAAGAGCAGGACAACATCCTTAACGTCTGGCATATAGGGGTTCTCCCAGATTCAGTATTTAACAGTTGATAACACACAGCTCAAGGAAACCTAGCATTAAAGTAACAAATACCATATGTACTGTTGATACCTTTGGAGTAACAGGGAAGTTTCAGGTATGTAACAGTCACATATGGGGGGGGGGGCAAAGCCCCGACTGCTTCCCATGTGATCCAAATTGTTGCACTGATTCTTTTCAGTGTCTGCTAGATGTTTTCTTGTTTTTTTCCTGGTAGTATTTATTGCTAGATGTTTTCTTATTCATGTTTTGCAAGTTCATGTATTCTTCTATATATAGAAACAGCCACAGTACAGTAGCAGCCAGATAAATATGCTAAACATTTGGTGTTACAAGTAAAAAAAAAAAAAAAAAAAAATGTCCAGATGTTGGATGTTTGGAAAACAAACATGTTCCAGGCTTAATATCTGAAGTATGTTCATTTCTCTTTTATATTGTGAAGTGGTTTTGTAGAATCCAAAGACAGCCTACTGGAAACATGTTCAAACGATAAATGTAAAATACGTTGTCTAACAAGTGTGCTGTGTTATACAAGGAATATAATTTAATAAAGTCAGGAAGGTGTATTAAAGAAAACATGTATGTTTCTTGTTTTGTGTGCAAGGGGCCAATGATTTGAAAACAGCCTAAAGGTAATCTTTATCCACCACTGGCTAAATGTATTTTCTTTGAATGTGATGTGGGTTTTAATGCTGTTTCAATGAATGTGAGTTTCAAAGGCAGAGAAGTTTTAATGCCAAGTCTATTTTCGTTGTGTGACAGTGTCTTGTTTACCAGATGTCTATTAGTGTTTGTGCATTGGGCTGTAAAATGTAAAAATAAAATCCAAATAATCATTGTATTAATAAAGCAGTATGCACACATTAGTGTTTATAGTAAATGGGCGAAATAGCCAGGTAATGGGACATTGGAATGGCTGCAGGGGGACTCTGGTGCCATATTTTGGATGTCTGTTCTTCAGTTTGCATTTGAAAGTTGGTATCCCACAATCCCGTTGGAGTGGGTGAGGTTACATAATTATGTATGCAAATGTTATGTTAATCAGCATACAGATATGTACCTATTTTTCATGGGCCTTGTCCAGATTTTTGATGTTTCCAGGTTGAGAGGTATGTGCTGTCTACATTTGCTCTAGAGGCTGGTATGTTCTTATCACTTGTAAGCATACTTACATCACTTGTAAGTTGTGTGCCTTTCAGTGCGCTCATGGATTTGACAAATCTCTATGGTTTTGCTTAACATTAAAGCACTGTCACAAAGCAAAATCTTTCTCACTGCAGTATTATTAACACCACACACACAAGCCTGTACTTTATTAACTCATCTTTCAAGTCACTGTAACATTTGTCTGGGGGTTGCACATTCCTCTAAATTTATGTTCACTAAATTTATGAACACCTAAAATTTAACAATCACATCCAGCTAAATATCAAGAAAACCCACATAAAACTAGGCCTGCTTTACAGAAACAATCACTTCCTCTCTTCTTCCACAACCTATCTACTTCCCTCTCTACTGTATGGAGCGCCTCTGCTCACTAATTTATCTTCCACACTCACCTCAAAATTGGAAATATGTTATAATAAAATAGCCAGATTTGCCACGAATGCCAAATCCTCCTCTCATCATTGCACCTCCCTACACTCACTAAACTGTCTTGAACTCCCCAATCTACTTGACCTTCACCAAATCACTACAGCCCACAAATTATTGTTCCAACCTACTAACTGCCCTGCACTATCCAATATTCTGCAACCTTATAACCCCCTCAGACCCCTTAGATCTACCCACCAAAACTTGATCACCATCCATAAACCCAAGCGCCCTGCTGGGCAGCTTCTGCTGTCTTATTCCCTAGCTAAAAAATGGAATGCTCTGTCCTCCACACTGAGGACCTGTGACAACCTTAATAACTTCAAAACTCAACTTCATTCTTACCTCTATCTAAACAGGAAATTTAACTGTACACTTCCACCCATTCCTCTCAAGCTCTCCTCTCCATTTACTCCAGGCTAACCTTCTTACCTTCCCAACCTCACTTTAAATTGTTGATCATATATGTAACCAAACAGCAAAATCTAGCCACGATACTATATGCCTGTTTTTACTCCTGAACTAAACTGTATATATATATATATATATATATATATATATATATATATATATATATCTACATATATATATATATATATATATATATATATATATATATATATATATATATATATTTTTTTTTTTTTTTCCTCACTCCTTTGAATGCTACCTGTTGCTTGCAACCCTAGCTTCCTTTGTAATTAATCATGTAATTAAACTTTGTATTGTGTAGCTTTTTCTCCCCGAGCCTCCACTGGAAATGGGCTCGCCAAGCCCAGTGGACCTCCCCGGTCATCAAACTGGAATAAATAAATGAATAAATAAATAAAATAAATAAATGTTTTCAGCACTCAGGGTCCTCCTTGGATTCAGACGGTACCACAATATGATGGTTTTCCCCCTCTCCTGCATATACTCCTAGTATCCACAAATGAATGCTCTCCTTAAATAGCTTCTGACCCAGCTAAGTTAAGCAAAATGAATGCCCTCATATGTGCATTTTTGTCAGAAATAGCTACTTGTATGAAAATATTGTATTCCTGCTCGAATACTCTCCAATTCTCTGCTATATTATGATCAAAACCAAGTGGACCTGGTCTGCGAAATGCATCTGCCATATCAACACACAGTAGTGAAGGTGATTGAAATCATGTATGAACATACACACAAATATATATGCCAGAACTTTATGCCAGTACTTGTAATTATGCCCAATAGCACAACAAACTCTTTGAAATAACTGAATTTTGCCAAATAAGTCTCCGTAGTACAAGAATGCTCTGAAATCAATGTACTTTATGAAACCACTCCTTATCAATCTAAGAAATACTTCAAAATGACTGTACTTTGCGAGTAAACTGTACACGGCAGAAGAAGCTCAAAGTAAGAAACACTTTGAGATGAATGCACCTTGCAAGCACAAGAACCTTTCAAAATGGCTGTACTTTTGTGAAATAACTCTGTACAGTGTAACAAACACTTTAAAATGGCAGCACTCTGTGAATAAATGCACACACCACAAGAAACTTTTCAAAATGGCTGTACTTTGACTGCACTTTGCAATATAGAACACAAGCAAAAATAACAAGTTATGCTAAAGACCTGTTGTACCAAACCAGATAAATACAAAAAATAAAGTACAGGTCACCGCTGAATTATTCTTTGTGGAATCTCCTTTATTAAAAGTAAGCGCTTTCGGAATAATCCTTCATCAGACATAATACAAAGTAACAAAAGCAGCCATATTTAAAACACAGATCATCCAATCACTTACTCCTAAAAGCCCGCCTTTTTTGTAAAGCAGGTTTAATTGGTAAAACATCATTAAGACCAGGTGGTCTATGTGCTCTTAAATCTACTATCCACTTGGATTCAGCTAATGCTGTTCTGTGCTGAATGTCCCCCCCCCTCTCATTAGTGGCAATATTTACAATGCATCTGAACTTAAAAGTGTGTGTGGGATTAATCACTATATGTCTGAATAAAGCATTGCTCGCTTGACATGTTCTAATATTACTAATATGCTGTAAAATCCGAACCTTCAGCATGTTATTTGTCATACCTACATAAAAACGTTCACATTGTTCACAATTGGCCATATATACTAAGTGTTTTGTCCTGCAAGTAGTCCTCCCTTTAAATATAAAAGTTTGTGTCTTATCAGGATGTTTATATTCAGTGTCGCTATTAATATATTGACAAGCCTTGCAGTTACCACAGGGATATGTGCCTGCTCTAATATCTATTGTAGGTCTCTTATTCAAATATGTCTCCTTACATAACAGGTCCTTGAGATTGTTGTTTCTCCTATAATTAAACATGGGACGTTCTGCCACTACGTCCTTAAGACTAATATCACTTCTTAGGATATTCCAATTGTTCTGAACTATATTACATATGTCTTTAATATTACTACCATACGTTAAAAGTATTTTAGGTTGTTCCTTCCTGCTACTACATAATCCTGTATCTATTTGTCTGCCAATAACAGGACCTTGCATCCATGGCCTATTCTTTGTCTTCCTATGTAATACATTGTTACTGACCACCTTACTAACCATGTTCCTCTCATAGCCCCTATCCAAAAAATGTCCACTCAGCCTAGAAAGTTCCTCATCACAATAAGTATCTTCAGAACATACCCTAGATATCCTACCCACTTGGCTCTTGACAATGTTGGGAAAGATATGCCTCGGGTGCATGCTGTCATAGGATAACAATGCATTTTGCCAACATTGTTTCCTGTACAATTTCGAGGTGAAACCAAGGTTACTCTGTTCCACACAAACATCCAGGAACTCTATGTGAGTAAAAGAAGTTTTGGCACTAAAGGTCAAAAAAGTGGTGGTGGTGTGGAGAAAGGCTAAAAAGCTCTCAAAGGTAGAAGTGTCCCCATCCCACAAAATAAAAACGTCATCCACAAATCTGACATACAAAACTATGTACTTATTCCATTCCTGATTATTAAGAATTTCCTTGGTTTCCCATTTGGACATAACCAAATTTGCATATGTATTAGCACAGGGGGTGCCCATAGCTACCCCCTGTGCTTGTCTGTATATGGACCCTGGTCCTATAAAGACATTGTTGTTCAATACCAAAGCTAGTAAATTCTCCACAACCAGTCGCTTATGCTCAGTTGCTCCCAATCTACTTATTACTTCACCCACTGCTGTTATCCCATATTGTTGTTCAATAACAGTAAACAAACTATTGACATCCAGTGTAGCCATCAATAATCCACCATGTTTGAGCTTGGTGGCCGCAGCTAATAGCCCCAGGAAATGCCCTGTGTCTCTTAGAATGTTATCTATCTGTTCTAAATATGGTTTAAGTATAAACTCCAACCATATAGAAATATTCTCAGTGACCCACCCTCTCCCCGAAACAATGGGTCTGAGTGGTGGGTCTGTCAATGATTTATGTATTTTGGGCATGGCCTTGAATACAGGCGTAACTGGTTTATCTACCTTGAGGAACTCATAGACTTCATGTTCTAACAACCCCCTCTCTAATAAATTGTTTAACTGGCTATGTACATTATCTATAATCATTCTAACTTGTAAAGGGTTGATGGGTACATATGCTCCATCTAAAGTCAGTGTGTCTAACAATTTCCTTTCATACCAACATGTATCTAATACAACAATGGCTCCCCCCTTATCAGCCATCTTAATGGTGATTTCTTTCTTGTCCATAAGGCCATGTAAAGCAGTCCTTTGTGTCAATGTAAGATTATAATATCTATTAGCACTTCTCTCCTCGAAATATTTGAAAAGGTCATTCTCACAAGCGTTCATGAACAAGTTAAGTGTTGGTGTAAAATTGGGAGCAAATGTGCTAGGGGTCCTAGGACCTATGGCTCCATGGGTTTGGTTATTAAAAATCAATTTTAACATCACGCTCCTACAGAACAACATCAAGTCAAATATAATATCGCTATATACACACTTATTGCTAGGAACAAAGGTCAAGCCCTTGTTTAAAATCTCTAGCTCATCGGTACTCAACACATATTGAGATAAATTATATACAATGCCATCAGACATACTGTTAGTCAATGTAGAGTCCTCCGACGCTTGTCTGCGTTTCTGTCCTCGCTTAGGGACCTCTTGCCTGCTCCTTTCCTCCGCACCGGTGCCGGTAGATTCCCCAAAAAATGTAGAGCCCCTGCATATGTTTTTGGCCAGGCCCCTGTATCATTGTGGTGAATACTCTCATTTGCTGTCACCACTGTGGAGCTAGAAAGGCCCCCTGGAATCCGTATATATTCTTCCGGCTGTGGAATACGTGTTTCGCTGTTTGGAGAAACACTGTTGGAATGCGAAGCCAGGATATCGTTATTGCTAGGGGTAGTAGTAGCTGTCCCATTACCTGTAAGCATGTTGATCGTACCTTCCCCAGAATTACTGATAGTACGGAATGGACTATCAGTAGAACTCCTCGTATCGGCTCCATTTTGGTTTAACGAGGTGGACAATGTCGGTATGTTGACAACTGTATCGATGGCCAGCGTTGTGTTTGCCTCTGTGTGTACCGCTGACCCCGTCTCTGTAGCTCGTATAGCGTCCGAACGTGTTGTCATCATCACTGAGGGACGTCTAGTTGTTTCATTTGCTCGTTCTTTGAATCTGGGCCAGACAAAGATATTACCATGGGTAAAATCGGAGTGGTCCCTCCTGATTTTACCTAATTTGACATCTTTAAGTTTATCAGCTTCTTTAGATAATTGTAGCATAACAGTAGAAATTCTTTCTTTACTTTTGCTGTCTGGAAAATCAGTCTGTAATCGCGAAAATAATGATGTTACTTCTTGCTTCAAAGCCGCCAATTCTGGTGAAAAACTTGATCAATAACTTCATATACTCCATACTAGTGTGCAGGTTAAGAGCCTGCCACTGTGCTAGTAAGTCTGGGTATCTGTCGCCCTGTGCTGGCATGCACAGGACTCTCATACCACTGGGGACAATACCATATTGTAAACAAGCTTCAAGATGAAATGCCTGCCATTGCAGGCGTTGCATTTTACCTGCCTTGTAATTCCACTCTTTTAATAAATCCTCAAAGGCTCTGTCTACTGCTGCAGGTATATTCCTGTTTTGTAATCCTTCCTTCTGGACGCCAAAGCCCAAATCAAGGAGCGGGTTACCCAGGGTATCTGTCTTTCCTCCTGATTTACCATAAACAATGCCACCAAGGGCATCAAACGAAATGATGGTGCTGTCATCTTTGTTGTTTACAGCATGTTCAGCAGGCATAACGTTACCAAAAAATATGTAGAACACAAGCAAAAATAACAAGTTATGCTAAAGACCTGTTGTACCAAACCAGATAAATACAAAAAATAAAGTACAGGTCACCGCTGAATTATTCTTTGTGGAATCTCCTTTATTAAAAGTAAGTGCTTTCGGAATAATCCTTCATCAGACATAATACAAAGTAACAAAAGCAGCCATATTTAAAACACAGATCATCCAATCACTTACTCCTAAAGCCGCCTTTTTTGTAAAGCAGGTTTAATTGGTAAAACATCGTTAAGACCAGGTGGTCTATGTGCTCTTAAATCTACTATCCACTTGGATTCAGCTAATGCTGTTCTGTGCTGAATGTCCCCCCCCTCTCATTAGTGGCAATATTTACAATGCATCTGAACTTAAAAGTGTGTGTGGGATTAATCTCTATATGTCTGAATAAAGCATTGCTCGCTTGACATGTTCTAATATTACTAATATGCTGTAAAATCCGAACCTTCAGCATGTTATTTGTCATACCTACATAAAAACTTTCACATTGTTCACAATTGGCCATATATACTAAGTGTTTTGTCCTGCAAGTAGCCCTCCCTTTAAATATAAAAGTTTGTGTCTTATCAGGATGTTTATATTCAGTGTCGCTATTAATATATTGACAAGCCTTGCAGTTACCACAGGGATATGTGCCTGCTCTAATATCTATTGTAGGTCTCTTATTCAAATTTGTCTCCTTACATAACAGGTCCTTGAGATTGTTGTTTCTCCTATAATTAAACATGGGACGTTCTGCCACTACGTCCTTAAGACTAATATCACTTCTTAGGATATTCCAATTGTTCTGAACTATATTACATATGTCTTTAATATTACTACCATACGTTAAAAGTATTTTAGGTTGTTCCTTCCTGCTACTACATAATCCTGTATCTATTGTCTGCCAATAACAGGACCTTGCATCCATGGCCTATTCTTTGTCTTCCTATGTAATACATTGTTACTGACCACCTTACTAACCATGTTCCTCTCATAGCCCCTATCCAAAAAATGTCCACTCAGCCAGGCTGGAGGAGAGGAGAGAGGAACATGGTTAGTAAGGTGGCCAGTAACAATGTATTACATAGGAAGACAAAGAATAGGCCATGGATGCAAGGTCCTGTTATTGGCAGACAAATAGATACAGGATTATGTAGTAGCAGGAAGGAACAACCTAAAATACTTTTAACGTATGGTAGTAATATTAAAGACATATGTAATATAGTTCAGAACAATTGGAATATCCTAAGAAGTGATATTAGTCTTAAGGACGTAGTGGCAGAACGTCCCATGTTTAATTATAGGAGAAACAACAATCTCAAGGACCTGTTATGTAAGGAGACATATTTGAATAAGAGACCTACAATAGATATTAGAGCAGGCACATATCCCTGTGGTAACTGCAAGGCTTGTCAATATATTAATAGCGACACTGAATATAAACATCCTGATAAGACACAAACTTTTATATTTAAATGGAGGACTACTTGCAGGACAAAACACTTAGTATATATGGCCAATTGTGAACAATGTGAAAGTTTTTATGTAGGTATGACAAATAACATGCTGAAGGATTTTACAGCATATTAGTAATATTAGAACATGTCAAGCGAGCAATGCTTTATTCAGACATATAGAGATTAATCCCACACACACTTTTAAGTTCAGATGCATTGTAAATATTGCCACTAATGAGAGGGGGGGGGACATTCAGCACAGAACAGCATTAGCTGAATCCAAGTGGATAGTAGATTTAAGAGCACATAGACCACCTGGTCTTAACGATGTTTTACCAATTAAACCTGCTTTACAAAAAGGCGGCTTTAGGAGTAAGTGATTGGATGATCTGTGTTTTAAATATGGCTGCTTTTGTTACTTTGTATTATGTCTGATGAAGGATTATTCCGAAAGCGCTTACTTTTAATAAAGGAGATTCCACAAAGAATAATTCAGCGGTGACCTGTACTTTATTTTTTGCACTTTGCAATATAACTATACTTTGCACACAGCAAACTATCATTGCGCCATAATAAGCACACACTCTGCAAACACTGCACACTCTGAGATACTTTGAATAACTCTAGTTACACTTTGAATGGCTTTAGTCAATGCAAAATAGTAGTTTGTGCCCAAAACATGATCTTTTACTAAAAAACATGTAGTCGCCTTGATCTTTAAGCTTATTTTGCCATTTTATTGCACTAATTATGCCCTTTTTAATCTCTTATCATGCTCATTATGCTTTTCTTGTGCTCGTTTTACTTTAAACATGCCTGTTATGCAAACCAAAGGTAATTCTGAGTCTCATACGAATATCTCTGCTAGTTTTATCAAATACCATAGTCTTGAACATTTTGTTTAATTAATAATGTGGTTTGTGCCTTTTGCTTGCTTAATAATATGTTTTGTGCTACTCATTTCATTAATAATGCGTTTTGTGCCTTGTAAATGCGGCTTTTCATTTTCTTTGCCAAATAAATTAATTGTGTAGTTTTCTTTACCTTTAGCTCATTTCTGTCCCTTTTTTGTTTGTCTGAGTTTCGTTTCACTCAACCTGCTTAGTCTGCCTTCACTTTCAACTCTGCAACTCATGGCTTAAAGAAGTTGTTCTTTTAATCCTGGTTCTGACACCATGTCGCTCATCTTGTCAGGATAAAACAGACGAACATTCATGGGTTCAGTTCAAGCAGCTTTATTACATATAAACATATCAGAAATGAGGATTTGTAACTTAACCTTAAATAAACTTATAAACAGACTGACTACCACACTCATACATGTTAACACTCTGGCTGCTCTCTCAAAATGGCACTGCTGTCTGCACATGCTCAGTATTTATATGCACGGGCTTATATCCGAAAATGCTTCTTAAAGGTACATACACATGCTCTGATCTGCACCACAGCACTGTTTATCTTCAGTGTAGTGGCCTTCCAAAGGCCATCTGTCAATACAGTGAGATATCTCAGGCCTCCACATTCAGAGTTCGTAGAGCAGGTTACATCAGGACTCAGTATGGAAAGTGCATATGAAAATGGGATGAGGGCCTTAGATGGTACAGACTTCTTTAACAGGGTCTTTAAGCATAACATCCCTGCATCTGTTATAGACACTATCTTGATGATATTCTGTGATGGATTTATCCAGTATTATAAAAAATATAAGAACACGTTTAGATACATGAATATCTCAGCAAATCCTTAACCACATAAGAAAGTGAATTTACAGTGGTGTGTTCAGAGGAACAACGAATATGTTGGCTTCTTCATATTTGCTGTTCAGAGGCACAGCAAATATGTAGAAGGCAGCACATTTTCTTTGCATGGGTGCTCCAAAGAAGAAATTTGGTCTATAAATAATATCGTGGGAATAACTAACATTCTGAATTAACTTAATTTTGTCAGCAGATGTAATTAACACATCCTGCATTATTTTTAGGGTTGCTAGATAATAGTTTATGTAGACAAATCTGCACTTCTGATTTTTTAGTTATCAGCAGAATAAACAATGCCCAGACAAGGAAAGGTAATACTCATTCATGTGAACCTAAATGGCACCTCCTATACCAAGCCAATAGATATTGCCAATATACTGGAAGACAGATTCAGTGCCAACTTTACCCCACCCCCCCGAGGACCAATCACTATACCAGTAGATTGCCAGGCACCCAGTATTACTGCTGCACAGATTAAAACAGCACTGTCCAAAGCCAAGAATACAGCTTCTATGGGACTTGACAATATCCCTGGATGTGTTCTACATGAACTACAGAGTGAACTGGCACCTCACCTGTGTGCCCTGTTCAATCACAGCCTCACCTCAGCCTTTGTCCCTACAGAATGGCGCACTGCTAAAGTCATCCCTCTCCACAAAGGAGGAGCGACAAAAGTCCCTGGGAACTTTCGCCCCATTAGCCTGACAAGTCTGATATGCAAAGTTATGGAATGCATCATCATGGACCTAATAAACAAGGATATAGGGAATCTCCAAACTCTGGATCCCACACAGTTTGGTTTTGTGAAGGGTAGATCATGCTTGCTCAACCTGGTCAGCTTCTTTGAGTCAGTCACCAGGGCTGTGGATGAAGGCAAGGTGGTTCATGCAGCCTACCGTGATCTGGCCAAGGCCTTTGATACCATTCCCCACTCAGGAATCATAGAAAAACTCACTAGGCTAGGCATCAACCCCTATATCACTAGGTGGGTTGCAAACTGGCTCACAGATAGAACCCACAGTGTGAAAGCAGTTGACTCCAAGTCAGACTGCCGACCAGTCACGAATGGAGTCCCACAGGGTTCGGTACTGGGTCGTCTCCTGTTTGGTATCTACTTCTCTGAAGTCCAGGCCAACATGAATGGACTCTGGCTGGCAAAGTTCGCAGATGATTGCAAGTTGGGAGCCATAATTAACTCCCCAAGTGATGTTTTCATCCTAAAGAAAGGCCTCACTGAGACCAATGACTGGTGTCAGAACTATGGCCTTAAGTTCAATGCCAAAAAATGTGTCGTCATCCCCTTTGGGAAAAACCCGGTTCCCATGAATTACCACACTGATGGTAGTCCAATGAACAGGAGGCGTCTTAAGAGATCTGGGAACACAGGTTGACAACAACCTCTCTTTTGACCACCACATTGCCACTGTGGTCAGAAAGTCCTTCTATGTGTCACATCTCATTACTAAGGGTTTTGCATCCAGGAAGAAAGAGGTCATTGGTCTCTCTGTACTCTTCCTTCATTAAGCTAGTCATTGAGTACAATGCCCCATTTGGCATGTACCTCACTAGACAGCTCCAACAGCTGGAGATGCTGCAAAAGTACCTCATAAACAGGATCCTAGGCCTTAAACACTTGTCCTATATGGACAGACTCAAAAAACTCCAACTATTCTCTGTCTCATATCGCCTACTTAGAGGCGATCTCTGCTTGACTTACAAAACCATCTCTGACTGAGCTCTGTTAGAAATGCTACATCTAAAGAAATCCCAATCCTACTGCACTACACACTCCAGAAACCTCAACCTCATTACCACAATCAACAGAACAAGCTGGAGGGACAGGTTCATAACCCATACACTGCCCATGCTATGAAATAGACTTCCCATACATGTCAAGAGGAGCGCCTCACTGGCCCTATTCAAGAGAAATCTTGATGAGTGGATGGGAAATAGAAAATTCACCCCGGGAATCACTCCAGTGGCTCTACTTGACAGAGGCACTGGGAACTAAGATCGGGTGGCACAATGCCAAGGTAATCCTATGGGCTAGGCTTGCAATGGCTCCAGGGCCATTAGCCTAGTACACACCTATGAACCTATAAGAAATTTGAGATTAGCTGAAAGATAATACTAGGAAAACTGGAAGGACTAATGGTACCGTCTTGACTAATGACTTGGATTACTGCATGGTTGAATGGTACAAGGTTATGGTGATAGAGGTATTGACAAGAATAAGGAGAGTAACAAGTGGAGTACCACATGGATTGGACCTGAATCCCCTCTTCTTACATGTGTTTCTTTCAGACATATAAGATGGAACACAGAACAGGATCATCATCTTCAAAGATGACACACAGTTAGGTGCAGCAATGCAGAATGGGGAAAGAGTCCAAGAAAGGGTTTTCAAAAGGATTATCAGGTAGGCAGAAAGGTAGCAAATGAGTTTCAGTGCACCTGTACCAGAGCTACCCTACTATGAAACCTCACCTGTAGAGTGGAACTGATGACAAAAGAGCATGAAAAGGATCTAGAGATGTTCATCAAATATGGACTGGATCACAAGGAGTGGAGTGGAGTGACAGGGTGGTGAGAGCAGGCAACAACACACTGTGTTGTATCCTCAGAGGCCTGCACTGTAGAAGAAAAGAGGTAATTAATGATCCCACTCTACCAAGCTTAGGCCACGCCTAGATTGCCACCTGCAGTTCTGAAGGCCAAATAATGGGCAGGAAGGGGTCCAGAAGAAAGGCATCAGTAGAGTGTGTGGGATATAGGGGAAAGGTTGTTGTCAGAGACAACAAGGGATGGAGGTCTTCTCAGTAGAGACCTGAAGAGGAGGGGCATGGTAAGGGAACATAAGACTTTATTAGATAGGTGTGAAGGAATTATCTTGAACAGGAAGGATAGAGGAAGGAGAAGGAGAATAAGCAGCAGATTGTAGAGAAAGATCAACTACTGTCTTGGTCTGCAAAAGTATTTGTTTATGGACAAGATGATGGCTCCATGGAAAGAAGTATTGGAATGGGTGATGGTAATGGAATCCATTGAGGCACTGAGATCTTGAAGAAGACATGAGAGAGATGAGTAAGGGTTTAATGGGATAGGGATGTAAGGAATGTAAACTGCTGAATGACCTTATTGGACAGACCTGATAGACTTATTATCTTCCTCTAACATGAAGCAAGTGGAATGTGGCATTATGTATTAGATAATGGCCAACTGTAGAGCAATACCCTACTGGGGAATGAAGTACAGACTGAAAAAATAAATAAAAAAGCCAGCACAGTGTGTGTGTGTGTGTGTGTGTGTGTGTGTGTGTGTGTGTGTGTGTGTGTGTGTGTGTGTGTGTGTGTGTGTGTGTGTGTGTGTGTCTGTGTGTGTGTGTGTGTGTGTGTGTGTGTCTGTGTGTCTGTGTGTGTGTGAGAGACAGACAAAGAAACAGAGGGCGAGAGAGAGAGAGAGCGTGAGCAAGAGGCTCAGCACATACATCTCAATTTCTGAGTTAAAATATGAGGGAAAAAGACCTAAAATCATGGAAAATGTTTAACTATAGCCAGAATTTACTAAATAAAGAAATACACCAAGAGGTTTTCCTTCAGCATGCATTTTCTGTACAATAAGAAGTATGAAGCTATAATGTCTGGCTTCATTGACTGACTGTAATCTTCACTGACTTACCAGAAAAATTAAATATTTTCAAGGGCAAGACCAAAGTTATAGATAATTGTGAGGAATGGGGGAGGGATTCCAATGCCTTGCATTATATGAATCTTTTTATTCATTTGATCACAATGAGACATCTGAAGTGTACTCATTCAAGAAAGTAGCTGCAATTGCTGGACGTGTGTGTGTGTGTGTGTGTGTGTGTGTGTGTGTGTGTGTGTGTGTGTGTGTGTGTGTGTGTGTGTGTGTGTGTGTGTGTGTGTGTGTGTGTGTGTGTGTGTGTCTGTGTGTGTGTGTGTGTGTGTTACATGCATGGGGGAGTCTGGGGGAGATGTTCACATTAAATACTTAAATAATATTTTGGATGTAAAACATTTCCTCCAACAACAATTACATATGCTACAGCAAGTTTGAATTATTAGGCTTCAGAACTATTTCACATCAAAAATATAAAAAGAAATGTACGTACTAATAAAAAACAAATGCAAAACAATTTAACATAAAAGTATTTTATTTAAACACAATAATGCTTTCCAGGGTGGGTCTTATCAGGGGAAAACAGTGGACCTTCCAAGGGTAGTGACCCCTCCACTTACAGTGTTGGGTGTCAAAACACCCTGGTTGGTCTGTTATTTCCTGATGATTCCCACTCTGTTAGGCTTTATTGGCTTGCCAATATGCTAATAGTGTCGCAAACAATTACTAGACAGGATTCAAGATAGGTTATAAAGGAAACCTTTTAGAAATAAAGCTGACATTTATTCAAGTAATTTTGACAGTTAAGCCCCAAATGATATTACTTACATTAAGCGTACCAGCCAATTGAAGTGAATTCTCTATAAAATGGTGCAGTGAATACCAATAAAATGGGGATGAAATCTGAAGAATATCAACACTTAGGTGTATCAAGATAATCATATCAAGGGTTTTTTTTACATACAAATGGATTGCCTTTATTGGATGGGTAAAATAACTGAGGGAAATTATGAGTGGTTTTTAATGTTATGAGGCATTTGTGTTTGTGTAATTAAACCAAACTACTCAAGGTGAATGAAAAAAAGGGAAAAGCAGCTGAAAGCTCTCTTTTGAATGGGAAACTGTTTATAAACATTGCTGCAAAGAGTTTGTAGAAATTGCAATGTTGGATCCTTTTCAGATTTTAGTATGGCTAGGGTAGTTGTATTTTGTCATGGAAGGAGAGCACTTTGCAGTTGATGTAAAACTGAAGCCAAACAGTTGAAAAGCTGCAGATTTATTAGACAACTGTTTACACAGGCTTCCCATCTAGGACTCCTTTCATGTCTTATGACCGTTTCTAGGATAGACTGTAGCTTCCCTATGACCTTGAATAGTAAAAAAAATTAAAATATGATTTAGGAAATATTTAATAAAATCATAATTTATCTTTGTAAAAAGACTGCACAGCCTGATAATGACAATAACAGATCAGATAAAAGTGAAACATTAAGGCAACACAGACTTCCTTTCTGGAAAGAAACTGCAATATTCTAAACTATGGTGCTGACACATGCACAACCTGATTAAAATTGCAGAAATAATACCATAAACAGGTGAACTTAAAAAAAGGATTACTGTACTGACAGAAGTTACAGCCAAACATATTGTCTGTCTAAACAGAGTGATGCAGTTAGCTATTTCTTTGGACAAAACAAAGCAAGAGGTGTTATTTCAAAAAATAATGGAAGAAAGAAATATAGTAATCTCCTTACTACATTGGTTCATCTATGATGCTTTGCTAGAAATTCTGCAGACATATTATAATGCAATAAATTTGTCCATACCAAAGCACCCCATGGGGTTAAAAAGTAAATGAATGAAGCAATGCAGTAATTAGGAATTCTTTTATCATCTTACAGATTTCACACGTTCATTGGAGAAGTGTGAAACCTATTATGAAATGTAAAAACAAAGCCAAGAAGTATGGTAAAGCAACAGATAAAAAAATTACATTATTAAATGTAGTATATGTGTGTGTGTGTGTGTGTGTGTGTGTGTGTGTGTGTGTGTGTGTGTGTGTGTGTGTGTGTGTGTGTGTGTGTGTGTGTGTGTAGACGGTAATTATGTATATCGTGCCAGCATGTGTGTGTGTGTGTTATGTCTGTGAGGAGGAAGTGGCTGTGCATGTCATGAAGCTGGATTTGCAGGAAACAAATATTATCCTATAAAAATTACTTCCCTTATATCTAATATTCTTTGACAGTGATTTTATTTTTTGGATCTAATTAAGCTTGTCTGCCACTGATAGAAGGAAAGATATATATAATTGGTTGTGCTTCTCTCTCAATTTTGACCATTTCTGCACAAGTTGCTGGAATCATTTTGTGTTGTTAGAAAGGGAATTTCACATACATTTCCGACACTACACTTTCAATACATATTTTGAGGAATGGTGACATGGAGGGGGTTTGAATCCTACCAATGACATCATGTCATGGATTGATGGCATCATTGCCATCAATGTGGAAAAAAAAAAAGATCCTAGCTGTTACCAGAGGGATGATGTCTTTAGTGTCACCAATGGTATCCAACAGGTAGGTCAAAATAAAAGGAGGGTAAGTGCACACAAGTCTAACAGCATAATCAATTCACAAAATGCAGTCTGGCCTCAAGACCATAAAGGGAATATGCTCTGCTGTCCTGGATATGAACTTTCAACATTCACCCCCCCTAGTAAACCCAAATAATCTTGCTAAGTGGAGACAGGTACCACAACTTGTTAACCCCCAGAGTGGCAAATGATAATGCTCATCTCAGATAATAATAGCAAGCAATAATGCATACATAATAAAAAAAAAACAGCTGCAATAGTTTAAACATGAATAAATGAACATGACTTAAGTGATAAGGCAAAGAGTACAGCTACAGATTAAATATTCAGAGGAATAAAGGTTCATGTGGAATATCAAAATAAAAGTTGAAACAGGGAATAGTTAAAAAGCTCTATCTGAACTAGATAAATAAATTTAACTAACAATAACTTAAGAGTACTCACACCTTACTGTTATATGTTTCTAGATGCAGAAATTGCAGATACAATTACAGGGAAGTGGTCACTTCAATATATTCAAAGCAAAGACATGACAACAAGATACCTATTTCAAATATTTACATGTATTTCAGGCCATCACTTCTGTTCTGCTCCCCAGAAACCATTACATCATTTCCTTTTACAGAAAACATTACATTACTTTGTCTTAGATGTTTGCTTTCCCAGAGCAAAAGTAGCTAAACCTGTTCTTCTACCAGTAAGTTTCACAACAGCAATGCCTTTGTATACTAAGGACTACTGCCTCTGAAATATACATAAACTGTATTATGCGATTCTTGACTTTTCTTGTCTCCCCTTTTGTGGCTTAATGATATGCAAGCACTTAAAAGCATTTCTTTGGAAACCATAGAAAATTACACTTCAAAGACATTTCATGTTCTTGTATATCTAAAAGCATAAGGCCATGATTTCTTAAGTCATGGGATACACATTTTGCAGAGGAAATGTTTTACTAGCAGGAAGTAAGGACGTTATACAAAAATATGTAACATCTTTAAATTAGTTTTCCATAGTCTGGTATCAGCTCTGACACAACAGTGAGCAATGCATATTGTTGCCTTTTTATTGATAGATGTATCCACTGGTGTGATGTTGCTATGGAAAGTTTCTGGATAAAAAGCAGAGAGAGGAGAATAATGTGCCATGTACTGGCATTGCAACTGTAATTGCAATTATAATGATTCATGAGTGCTGGTCGGTTTGTGACGAGTAGAATGCTGTGAAACCAAACTGCCAGTGTCAGCATGCTCTTCATATTAGTGAGTCCACATGGTATAAAAAGCCATTAGACAGGATTTAGAGTCACTGTCATTATTGTGGCAGTATTGTGTTGTGACCAGTGATTCCAGCCAGTGAACCAACAGACACATGAATAAGAACCACCATACATCGTCATCTCATGCTTGTTGCACCCCAGGTATGAGAATGAGCACACTGCACAACAGATTGACTCTGTGTGTTCTTCATTCCTTCAGCATGGAGGAAAGGCACTTGGGGGCAGCAGAGCTAGACATATGGAACACACAGCAGTACTGAATCATGAGGGACAAGGGAAGAGACATGATAGTCTGGGACCACAACAGACAGTGTATATTACATTTAAACCACACAATTTATGATTAAGAATAACACTGGGGATACAGCAGTACTGTGTTACCTACATTTATGCAGCACACCAGACACTTGGCTAATGGCCTACATTATGGGTAAAGCACTCAATAAAGCAGCACTGTGCAGTCTGCATTAAGCACACATGGAGGAGAAGAGATCTGCATTGTCGCTAGAACTCACACCACAGTAGCATTGCACACTCCTTTATTTATGTAGTGCAGTACTCATTTGTGAAGAAAGCCTACATTATAAATATGATAAATTACTGTACACCCTATAGACTAAAATACAGAAATATTAGGGGCACATGGTAGAACAGCTCAGTCTGGCTTTGACAAGGATGTTATGGTAGATAGTCATATATCCTTGTAGCCCATCAGGGAGCAGGATTTCACAGTTTGCTTAACTGACCCTAGGCTAGTACACAGGAATGCAGTTCAGGTCAGAAATATACTGTCTCTTTTGACCCCACTGCCTATTCCAGTTATGAGCTGCTTATCTGCATTGCATTCAGACATAATTTTCTGGGCCTTCATTCAACAAAATACCAAGTCTTGGCATGTTAGAGGCATATAATAGGTTGTAACAATGTTCAAGAAGACATGCCTATGTATCTGCTGTGCTTCAACTGTAGTGGTATCACTAAACATGTCATTACAACCACTGTTATTCAACATGCCCCTGATGGAGGATATGCTACTTGTGTAGGTGTACAGCATTCAATATATGCAGCAGTAACATGTGGAGTTCCTTCCAAATTATGCTAAGGTCATCTACATCATATGTTGCAATTCATCACTGGGATATTAGATGCAACTCAGCTCTATTATTATAACCTGGAAGGTATCCATACCTGTATTGGTGTGACTATCACATCTTTCTGTGTACTTTTAGTACATATGGCATGTCTTGATACAGAGGGTTGCACAAGAAATTGTTTATCATTTGTGCACTGGTATACTGTGAGCTTATACCTCATGTGTGTTGGTGTTTTCTACCATTGGTTCATCAATGCTATCTGCTTGTTCATCCTATTGTTGCTTCTGTTCTGATGTCCAGTGTTGTTGGGCAGACCTCCTGCAACACCCTAGACTTGAATACCACCATGCTTTATTGTCATCCTGCTGTGTAGGACAGAATATACAGTGACAATCTGCAATGTTATTCTGACAGTTTATGCAGAGGAATAAAGCTGAGCTTTTAACATGCTACTTCCTGTAGTCCAGTGTTTGATTTGGTTTGCCTGCTGTGCGACTCTGAGCAAGTCACTTGACCAGACAGTCCTGGTCTGACCCAGTTAAAAGATCCATGTGGATCAGTGCTATATCATGGTTAATAAATGCAATGAAGGAAACAAACACATAAATAACCATTTTCTCAGGTGTGTATTGTTGGACACTCCCTGATGTGTCCAGTCATCTAACTTGAATCAGGATTTAATCAGACCAAATAAAAGTAACATTCATGCTCAGTCAGTGTGTTATATTTAAATGTTTCCTCTGCAGGCAATTGAGATTGATGTGTAGGTATCATTAGCTAATTACAAGACATGAAATAGTTATCACCTTTCTGTGCTTCTGATGTATATGTCTGCGTATTTTGGGTATTGTATCCATGAACTAGCTGCTATGATGTTTATATTAAACTTTTATTGGAGGCAACTCATTTACTATATAATGATGGCAGGGAACTGATGCTGTGATCTGTATAATCCATCCATGTACTGCGCACATCATCTGCCATTTTAATAAATGCCATTCCTTCCCGTGAATGTGCCTTGGTCCATTATCTCTCAGAGGTGCTTTTATTGCATTTTGGGTGTAAGCAGTGCCACCAAGTATTGGAGGGAGATGCCTGACCTCATACCACTAGTTCATTGTGTCACAGAGAGCTGCATGTTGATAGGAACCTGATATAGATCTCAGTTAGACAAATCATGACATCCAGGAACTTGCTGGAATGTAAGAGGTGGTGAGTTGTTGCACTGGAATGTCCCAGATACAGTTACACCCAGGAATAGGCAGCCTTCCAATGCTAGTAGGATGGGGCTTCTCTAATAACTGTGCAGACATGTATAGTTCACACAGAACTGTCAAGTCAGTAAATATCACTAATCTCTTAATCAGAGAGATGATGTAAATGAACCCACTGATGACATCAAGTAAGTGCTTCTTTGCTGCAAGCCATGTAGCAGTTGGTACCATCTCTGTTGACATGAGCATTTTCATATACATGGTCATTGCTGCTATGAATCTTAATCTTAGTGTGCCGCACTTTAGATACATACATGTTTCTCTTAAGAATGGTCTGCCAGTTTTCAGTTCCATTTTATATGGGTGCTGGGATGGCCTTCTATTTTACCAAATTCTGAAAAGTCCTCAGATGGTAGCAGAGTGCATGTATGCCTCTTCATTGGCTTGTTTTATCTTTTGAAGTTTTTCAGTATCACTAGTGCATGGCAATATCTACATCTGTGGGAATGTGTCTTGCCTCAGGCATATTTTTCAACTGGCCCATTATTGTTGTAACTTCTGCCATTAATGCTATCCTTTAGTACAGTGAATACTTTAGCTGATGTCTTCCTTCACAAATGATCACTAGATGTTTTCCCATTTCTGAAATGTGCATTAATTGTCATGATAACTTGTTCTTGAATATATGTTCTTGCTAAGGTCAGCTTGTATGACATTCCTTGCAAATAAGTTGATTGGCCTCAACTTAAAATATGCTGTGAAAATACTCATGTAGTTTATCAGTAGCTATTACAGTTACTGCACCTGGATCCATTAGGTTAGACTCTCCATTGATCATTGTTTTTACCAGTTAGGTAGAGACCACATTAGCATTCTGAGTAAACGTATTTGACTTAAATTTCCCACTTGTTACTGATTGACTTATTGATCTTACATGTTTCTGTCACTTTTACATTTCTTCTTTTTTCTTTTGCAGTTTCAAATACTACAGTAGTAACAGCTCATATTTTTTTATCTTTTATCCAAATCACATATTATCGCCCTCTGTTTAGACCAAGAGTAAGTTATAAACTGGCCCTGTTTTGTTAAACCCCTTAATTTACACTGACCAATAAGGAATCTCAATTAGCTTTTGCCCCTTCTTTAGCCAGCCTGATAGCACTGGGCATTTTGAAGCAGAATAGTAACTGCCTCATTCTTACCATACATACTTTATTGCTACCTCACAATTATTCAGTATGTGAGAGGTATAAATATTTACCAAACTAGAAAGCTACTTTCTCATCTCAAAGCACTACATATTTACATAAATAGCAAACAGCACCTCCACTAGGTCATCTTCTGCTAAGGTTGTTATGAGAACATTGCTTACACCTCTTACGCTAAACATGAAGAAACCGCAGACATTCATCCACACATCAACACACCCACTTTTACCCTTCACACTTACAGCCAGTACACATACTTCTAAGAGTCACAAGGCTGCATACCACAAGCCCTTGTGGTCCACTGAAACTGTATCTAACTATGGTAATGTTTTAATTAAAAGTGGATTTATTGTCAGGCATATGGACACCACCCTCACCAGGCTGGATAAGAATAGAGTCTGCTGCCTTTCTGGACCCTGAATCCAGGATGTAACAAGGGCTCTTAGATCCTGCTGTCCTGAAAAAATATTATTATGACCTGAAAGTGCTCCGGGTGAGTATGAATAATCTTAGGTGCTGTACCTAGAGGAACATGCAGATGGATATGTTTGAGCTTGCTATGCATGAGTCTGATGAAGATAAAGCAGCAGTTTTGAGTGTCATTTTGCCATTATCAATTATGATACCAAATTTCAAAGTCAAGATGACTGATTTTAATAAATGGCTTAGCTGTGTGTTACCTTGAGATGAGATGGCTGGCAAGCCTTCCTGCTTTGCCAGGGGAAAGTACGCACTTCTTTTACCAAGGCCTTGGAGTTCTGGCTAAGCTTTTGCTGCTCACATAGTGCCTTTTTATGTAGAGTCCATCTGATGGACATTCCAAACTAGTATATTCTAATTTGGAACACATTATTTTGGCTATCCTCAGTGCTAGGAATCATTAAAAAATGCCCAAACTTGAGGCCCTCCTACAACTTGAATGCCTACATATATATGTAGCTACAGAGATGTGATTTCAGAGCAATGAAAGCACTACCTCTGTTTCTTGGTATTATGCATATCATGTCTTCAGGCCTACTGGCAACTGCTGGGGAGTGACAGTACATGTCAACAATATCATTACTTCATGACAGATTCCTTGGGCAATACATTTGAATTCCTACATGTCCAAATAACCATAAACAAGACTAACTACCAATTCATAGCCAGTTACAGAGCATGCTATGTTTCTCTTTCTGAGCATTATAGCTGTCTTAATGCATTAGCTGAAATTCCTATTAAACCCAGCGCTATGCAACTGGGGAATTTCAACTATCCATTAATAAACTGGCTGACCTACATTGCCAGTGGTTGGCATACCCAACACTTCCTTGACATTATAAATGTTAATTCTCTTTCACAAATAGTTAATCACCTCTTGCATGTCTCCATATCTATCATCCTGACTTGTTAAATCAGTCTGTAAATTAGTGATCTTTCCTTTAAAAGTGATGATACTTCCCTGTAAATACCACTGTGTTTAGGGACCTCCCAGAAGTCAAGCTTCTTTAATTACTTGATATCCTAAATAAATTCTACTGTAACCCTCGTTCAATGGAACCCATTGCTTAAGCCACAGCCTATGCCTCTGACTTCAACTCCCCATAGTCGTTTATATATATATATATATATATATATATATATATATATATATATATATATATATATATATATATACATACGGCTCCCTATTGCAGGTTGTCGAATGCATCTTTGTCGAACTGAAAAGCACGAAAAGGCAAAATAGCAAAGCGGCTTTTCAGCGAATTCTTTCCCTGGGAAAGAATTTGTTTGGCTGCTTTCACTACTTTTCCTTTTCAGCACTGTAGTGCGACCTTGGAGTTAGTATATTTAATTAGGGGGGTGTGGGGGGCACAGCTCCCCACGCCGGAGGTGTGTGGGGGGGGTGAAGCCCCCTATATTATGTAACGTTTTACAGTTTTTTTGTTTTTTTTTTATTTTGTTTCAGAACAGTGATTTTTTTTTCCCTTGGGGAAAAAATCGCTGTTCTAAGGTTTCGACATTGTAAGCTTTCTGTTACATGGGGTCGATTATGTGTCCTTTGCTCTTCTGAGCATGCGATATCATAATATAGACCCTATATATATATATATATATATATATATATATATATATATATATATATCTACTTCACATGTCTGAAAACTCAGAATACTGAATTTCATTTGACTGAGACGACAATACCTAATTTTCAAGATAGTGAAAACTCATTTGACTGAGTCTCATTATACTGAAAGCTTACAATGCTGAATTTCAAAATACTGAATTTTAAGCTATAGACATGCCTTCACCTGTGACTTGCTTGTGATGAAAAAACATTAGTGTAACTTAAAGTGCCAACAGTCAGAATACCGATAGTAGAGTAGAAAGTAGTGTTGTAGTGTTTCTAAATGTGGGTACGTCTCTTTACATTTTTATGGGAAGTATCTAAAGTAATATGGCGAACATTTTGTGTGCACACAGCAGTAGTGGCAGTGTGTATAGTACTGTAAGGTAAATAAAAGGTGTATGCCCTTTCCCCACTGTAGTGCGATCCTGGAGTTAGAGTGCGATCCTGGAGTTAGTATATATATATATATATATATATATATATATATATATATATAGTTGGGAGGGTGGTGGATCCATCTCCCCACCTTTGGTTTTATATTGTCAGTTTCTGTTAATAGGCTAAGTACGTAATTTTTAAGTTTTGGAAAGAGTTAGTCATTGATGTTGTAAGTGTTCATGTCTATGGCTTAAAATTCAGCATTTTGAAATTCAGCATTGTAAGCTTTTAGTATAATGAGACTCAGTCAAATGAGTTTTCAGTATTTTGAAAATTAGGTATTGTGGTCTCAGTCAAATGAAATTCAGTATTTTGAGTCATGTGAAGAAGACCCATATGTGTGTGTGTGTGTGTGTGTGTGTGTGTGTGTGTGTGTGTGTGGGTCTACTTTTCTTTGTCATAATTTCATTATTTTGAAAAAGAAAAGTAGAGAACCAATTATGCAAAAGTGCACTTAAATGAAAGTGCACTTTCGTGAATAACAGTTCAACGAACCGGTAAGAAACACTGCAGCGCAGAAGCACACTACAGTGATGAAAAGGGAAATTACCTGTTTCCCCACTGTAGTGTGATCTCAGAGTTAGTATATTTAACTAGCAGGGGTGTGGGGGGCTTGCCCCCCTGCAAAACACTGTTTTTTGTGTTTTTTATTGATTCGTTGAACCGATATTCATGAAAGTGCACTTTTGTTTAAGTGCACTTTCGCGTAAGTGGTCCTCTACTTTTCTTTTTCGAAATAATGAAATTTCGACAAAGAAAAGTAGATCCATATATATATATATATATATATATATATATATATATATATATATATAGATAGATATTTACACAAATGTCATGAAGTGCTTTGACAGGATTGTGAAGAAACATCTATCTGTGAGTCTGCCTAAGTCCTTTAATCCTCTTCAGTTTGCATACCAGGCAAACAGACTGACTGAGGATGTGGTATCAATCACCCTACACCTTGCACTAAAACACCTGGAAGGCAGGAACAACTATAAGGCTGCTATACATCGACTTCAGTTCTGCATTCAACACTGCGATACCGCTGCATCCGGTTGATAAGCTCATTAAACTCACGATAAACAAGCACCTATGTAACTGGACTCTTGACTTTCTGACTGGTAGACCCCAACAGACATGCACCGGAAACAACACCTCTCAGTGCATAATCCTGAATACTGGTATTCCCCAAGGTTGCATGCTCAGCCCTTTGCTCTTCGCCATTCTCACCCATGACTGTACTGCAAAACATAACTCAAACCATATTATAAAATTCACTGATGATACCACAGTTGTGGGTCTTATTAGTGGTGGGGATGAACATAACTACAGAGATGAGGTTAACACTTTGATTACCTGGTGTGACAGGAACAATCTGGACCTGAATGTTAATAAGACCAAAGAAATGATTATGGACTTCAGGAGAAAGGCAACAGTTCACCAACCACTCACTATCAAAGGGGAAGTAGTAGAGAAAGTCAAAACAACTAAATTCCTGGGTCTTCACATCTCAGATGACCTCTCCTGGACTGTTAATAACAACCATATAGTCAAGAAGGTTTCACCTCCTGAGAAAGCTCAAAAAAGCCGGGCTCCCACTGTCTGCTCTTACCACTTTTTAGAGGGGAGCTATCGAGAGCATCCTCGCTAGCAACTTTATAGCATGGTTCAGCAACTGCACAGTTGCTGAGAAGAAGAAATTACAGAGGGTGGTGAGGGTGGCTGAGAAAATCTTGGGCACAGACCTCCCTTCTATTTGGGAGCTTTTCTTTACAACAGCAAGAAACAGAACATACAAAATACTAGCTTATTCAACCCTCCGGCCCACAACTGGTTCTCACAACTTGTGTCTGGAAGGTGGTACTGCAGCTTCTGCTGCAGGACTATCAGATTCAGGAACAGTTTGTATCCTATAGCTGTGAGGCTTATTAACTCGGACACCAACCATAATATCTGATACATTGACGCATCTTTTTTTATTTAATACTGCTGCTCTGAGCAATTACCACCAGTATTACTATTGCACAATATGATGGCTATACTGAATCACATCTAAGTTTAACAAGTGCAATACAGTAACTAAACAGCTACTATTCACTTGTTGTGTCTTTTGGCTTTTTCCCAATTAAGGGTTGCCACAACGGAACTCCAGTCTGCTGATGATTGGCAGTAGATTTTTACGTGCAAAGTTGCCGGCCCTGATTCACAACCTTCAACGAAGGTACGCCCATTCACGCATGTCTCCACACAGAAGACGCTCTAGCTGAGAATCAAACAGGACAACGTCTTACTGTGAGGCGACAATGCTACCGCAGCACCACCAGCACAGTAAACAGCTAGTCTCTATTTATTCTCTAGCTTAACAGTGAAGGGGTTTGGTGGTGGGTATTTATATTTTTTATTTATTATTTAGCATTGGATAATGGGTATTGAATGTGTTTATGTAATGTGAACTACCTCTTGCATGTCATACGTGTTGTTATTTTCTTTCTTATGTTATTCTCTGATACCGCTGTATCTATATTATTTGCGCCGGATTTCTCTTGTGAGCTGACATTTGTAATTTTGTTTAGGCTGTACTTGTGTAGTCCTAAATGACAATAAAGTTTCTTTGAATATTTTATATTTTTTAATAAATATATATATATATATATATATATATATATATATATATATATACACACATATACACACATATGCATGCATACAGATATGTATATGTATATGTATATATATATATAGATATATATATATATATAGATATATATATATACATACATACACACACACACACACACACACACACACACACACACAAACACAAACCTGTATGGTGGAATACTTTTATAAATAAATAATGTAACAAGAGAAAGAAGTTGCTGGAATACTTTTATAAATAAATAATGTAACAAGAGAAAGAAGTTGCTTGATGCTTATAAGAGGTCTCATTCTACCTACCTTAAGAGCACTCTTAAGCAAATTAGTAAAGAACTTAAGAAAACCATTAGAAAAGTCAGTGCCACCAAAGCCAAAAATAACTATAAATCTTTCTTTAACTATGTCAGGAAATTAAGAACTAACACCCAACCTTGTTCAGAGTTAGTCCACAGTAATACTACACACTATGACCCAAAATAATTAGTTAATATTTTAGTTGATAAATTTAGTGTACATTTTTCTCCACCTACAGTTATAGCTGTTCTACAGTTTCCACAATCCCAGCCATCCTCCTGAATTATTATAAAAGCCTTTCAGCCTAGTCAAAAACTAAGAACACCTCACCCAAGAGTCCTGATAATATGCCAAAGATTGTCTTTTTCTGAACCTCTATCTATCCTCTTTAATTTATGCCTCTCCACTGGTTACATTCCTCAAGCCTGGAAAACAGCTATTGTAATGTCATTACACAAGGGTTGCCCAACCATGAACCACAGCAATCATAAACATTTTAATCTCACTATCCTCATATGTAAAGCTATGGAGTGTGTTATCCCAGATCTCATTATTCTGGATATGAAATCTCTTAACCCCTATGCTAATCTGGCTTTGTAAATGGAAGGTCCTGCCTCTTTAACATCATTAATTACTTTTAAAAAGCAACTGAAACAGTAGATAGTTGTTATGCAATACATACAACATATCTGGACATGGTCAAGGCCTTTGACACTATTCACCATGCTGATATTATTGACAGACTTGTAAATCTGAATATAAATACTTACATTATATGGTGGCTAGTTAACTAGTTGTCAGACAGAACCTACATGGTTAAAGTCACAGGTGCCTCCTCTGAAAGCAAAACGTCACCAGTGGTATATCACAGGGTTCAGTATTGGGCCTTTTCCTATTTGGCATCTATTTCTCAACAGGCCAGCACTCCTGAACTATGGTTATCTATGTTTGCAGATAACTGTAAATTAGGTGATATTATTCAGTCTTTTACTGAGATAGAATTGCTCCAATATGGGATAGACTGTGTTAACAACTGGTGCAAGGACAATGGCATCAAAATAATGTGCAAAAATGTAGCCTAGTAAATTTTGGTAAACAAAACATTTTCACATATCGCACTGGTGACCCAGCCTTCCAATTAGACACTGTCATAAGGGTTTTATGCACTCTTGTTTTTCAGTCCTTATAGTCTGACCATATTAGTTTGGAAGACCTTCTATTTAGCTCATCTAATCTCCAGCTTCATCCTCACTAGATCCAAAAGTGTCTTAATAATCATTTATTCATATCTCATCAAACCCATTATTGAATACAATGTACCTTTTGTCACATAATTATCTAAATAGATTATTCAATCTGAGAGACCTCAGAGATTCATAACTAAAATGATCGGTGACCTCAAAAATCTTAGTTATCGGGACAGACTGGAAGACCTCTCTCTTTACTTTTTCTGTGACAGACTCCTTCATGGAGCTCTGTATCTAGCCTTTGAAACCATGAAACATCCAGCCCTTTCTTGATTAAACTACTTTTGAAGTGGTAGCGGAAAGGGGCACAAGAGAGTTGTTATCAAGACGAAATAATAGCTGTTATTTTAGCTTAAATTCAATTGAAATTATAGTTTTGAATGAAATGAGAAGAAAATAAGAATAGGAGCTGTTAAGGGTAGAGCACTGATAGTTATAAATGTAGGTAACTATAAGAGCAGCATTTATCTGAATAAGAATAAGCATTACAGGATGTTTAGTACTAATGAAATGAGTTTAGTATATTCAATAACTGATAAACGTTCCTGGGATATGTTGAATGATAAGCCAATAGTGTTAGAGGTATTTGATTTTTTAATAGTTAAATATCTGAAGTTAGGAATACTGCACGGGATGTCAAATATTCAATATGAAGCCACCTTTTACAACACTGATTTTTTGCTGGTGGTTATATGATGGAAACAGTGGATATTTATGTGGACAGAAAGTGAAACCCAACAATTCCAGGTATCCTATCTTATATAAAGGGTACACTGGATCTTTTTAAAAAGTAACAATGGTTTTGTTTTAATAAATCTCCAAAGTTTTTATTAGCTACAATAGATGTGACATCATGGTACGCTTGCATACCATAGGAGTCTGGTTTAGAAAGTGTAAGGATCTATATGAGGGGACATACTAAGATGGAAGATTGTTAGATCAATGCTTTATGTACTTTAATTGAAATTATTGTGGATAACATTTTCTTCTTTTTTAGGTGATGACAAATATTAAAAACAAATTAATGGAATGGCTGTAGGTGTTTTCCAATTTGGTTTTATTAGACTGGGAAAGTAATTTTTAGGATAAACATATGGTTTATACTATACAGGATTATGATTAGGTCTTTGATCATAAACAATTTACTATGTTTTTGAGATATGGATGCCAAGAAGTAGGTTCATAGCTTCATAGGTTCGTACTAAGCTAACTGCCCTTGTGAGCCATTTTAAGCCTAGCCAATTATCCCTTGTGCGAATCAAACTCTGTACCTTGTATTTGTAAGGCGAACACCTTAACCATTAGGCCATCCTCCCAACCCAAAGGCAAAGCTTGAGAGGTGAATCTTGGCATCTATGTTGAGAACACATAATAAGGGTTATGACAGATGAAACCTCATCAAATCCCTTGCCGAGCTTTAGCTGCTCCTTGTACTACAATAGTTAAAGGAAAATAAAAGTGTAGGAGTACAAAATGTTTTGCCATCTTTCACCAGCAAGACTGTGCTGTCAGACAGACAGATAGACAGCTGTTAAACACTTAATTCTACAACACCTTTTATTGATAAGTGTGGCAGAGTATAGTATTTAACAGCCTTTAAAGCTGTTTTATCATCTTCCTCTGTTCTTTGCTGTCCAGCACAGCCTGCTGTTCGTCTATAGTATGAGACTCAGTCTTAGCGGCACTCCAGGATGCTTAACAAGCTTTTGTTAAGCACCACAAAAAGCTGTTAAGGTTAGGTACCATACTTGTGGATGATTGAAAGGTGCTTAACTAGCTTACTTTTTCCTGATTCAAGAATGTAACTGCTGTGTTTTATACACTACAATGTAATAATGTGTTATATATTTATTAATGATTATATTTTAATTTATAAAGGAGATAAAGGAAGTTTGGATTAAGTTTATTATTGAGTTGAATAATAGCACCCCATTGTTAAAATAATTACTTATTTGGATGCTATAATTAAGATTGATATAAAATAAAGGTGCTTTTTATAAAAATATACTAGAAGGAAATGTGTAAATTCATTTTACACAGGAGATGTTTTCATTCATTTTTTTAAATTTGTCCAAATATTTGTGTTTCTAATACTACAACAGGAATACTATACTCTGCCACACTTATCAATAAAAGGTGTTGTAGAATTAAGTGTTTAACAGCTGTCTATCTGTCTGTCTGACAGCACAGTCTTGCTGGTGAAAGATGGCAAAACATTTTGTACTCCTACACTTTTATTTTCCTTTAACTATTGTAGTACAAGGAGCAGCTAAAGCTTGGCAAGGGATTTGATGAGGTTTCAAGGTAACATGAAAGATCTGAAGTAGTTAACTTCCTTTGCTCTGCAACCTGTGGGTATCGGATCCGACTCGGATCCGAGCCGGCAGCTTTCCAAGCTCCAAGCTCCTTCCCCCTACCCATAATGCCCTGCCATCTCCCTCTAACCTTCAGATCTCATTTGCCGTGGCTTCCATAAGCTTCTCTAGAACGAGCTCCGAGCAATAGTACTGTAAGTCAGTCTTAAAAACTTCAATTTCTGTCAGATTTTTCCTTTTCTTGGCATGTGTGAACTCCCCATATATTTTGTAGTCTTTTTTGGGGTAGTTCTCTTGTATTTTTAGTTAAGTTAATTTTATTCCCCTCCCCCCTCTGCGTGCGTGAAGGTGTGTGCTTGTGGGCCTACTTTTCTTTATTCTTTTACAATGGCTGAAGGCCATAAAGCCATTTTCTCAAAATGTACTGAGTGTGGCCATAAGCTGTCTCCAGCAGATGGTCACACTCGGTGTGTCCTTTGCCTGGGGGTTGACCACCTTTCTTCCGGCTGTTCTATCTGTGCAGCCTTCAATGCCAGGGCTTTGAAGGATAGGAGGTTGAAGCTCATTCTGGCGGGCCTTTTGCCCCCAGACTCTGCTTCTTCCACCTTGGTGGTGCCGGCCGCGGCTGCGGCTGCCCCACCTATCGCTCCTGATCCCCTGGCTGGGACTCACCCTTCCACCTTGGCCGAGGAGGAAAGGGAAAGCAGGAAAAAAGAGAGAGAAGATAGAGAAAGAATGAAGGAGATGCACCGAAAGCCATAAAAGGTGGTCCGAATCCACCTTTTCAGCACTGCCATCTAAAAAGCTCACCTCTCCCCTTAAGGTCTCCGGGCCTTCCCCCTCTTGGCTTTTTTCTCCACGATTCTCCCCGGAGCCGGAGGAGGAGACCCGGTTGCCTTCGAAGTCATCCAGGCAACCTTCCTGGCTGGCATCGGTGGCCTCATCTAGATCTACCAGAAGCTTGTCAGACGCTGATATGGACCGGATGATGCGTCAATTTCTTCAGGCCCAGATGCAGATGGGAGTGCTCTTGCCCCCCCCCCCCTACTGGGGGAGAGCTCGGCACCTTTTTTCGCCCCCATCGCTCCTTCTCCGACCCGCTTTTGAGGCTCGGAGCTATCGGATCCAACTAGCTTCGGAGCCGGGGTAGGGTCGGCGCCGACAGTGCTTTCTACTTCGGCGCTGACTGTACCCTCGAGTCTGTCAGATCCATTTTCGGATCCAAGCTCTTGGGGCCATGAGCTGAACGTCGGATCTGAGAGGGCCAGTGGGCCTTCAGCTCCGTCAAGGTCAGGGCACATTATCCTTTCAGATCCGGTTGGGTCACCTTCGGCGCCGATCCGCACATCGAATCCAAGGGGAATGTTTTCGGATCCAAGGGAAAGCAGTTCCCCCTCAGCATTCGACATCATGGAGAGGGTCCTCCTGAGGGATTCAAGGCCCTAGGCTCTTGCTTCGGATCCACCCGCCATTCCCACTCATATGGGCCTGTTCTCCATCATCTGGCCCCAGGAACAGCCTGCGCCTACGTCCCAGATTGTTCCATAGGGGAACAGGACATTGTTGGTGAGGCCTCTTTGGACAGCCCCCCCGAGGAGGTCTCTCACAAACGGAAGTTCAAGAGGAGGCACTTGGACTCACCCGAGTCCCTCACAGAGGACACGAACTTGGAGGAAGGGGAAGGTTCCCCAAGGTCACCCCTCCGAAGACGTCTCCTTCGGAGACATCATGGAAATGTTACGCATTAGAAGGGGGTGGTCTGCCCAGAAACCTTCCTCGGATGAGTCTGTGTTTCTGGAGGCGTTTGACGCAGGCCCATCTACCTCTTGGTTGTCCCCTCCCACCGATCCCCTGGTAGACCTCATTACTACCAGGGCATGAAAAGAACCAGACACTGTTGAACCAATTCCTAAGAGACCAGACAGGATCCTCAGCCCTCCCACGGACAGGACAGTTTGGAGCAAGGGTGCCCCAGTGGATGCCATGGTTGTGGTGGCTGCCACTAAAAAGGAATTAGCACAGGAGAGTTCCTCGGTGCATCCTCCAGATAAGGAGTCTCGGATGATGGACCATTTGGGAAAGCAGATGTTTTCTTCAGCGACCTTCTCTGTAAGGTCACTGAATTATATGGCACATGTGATTAGGCTGCAGTGAGACCTGATTAAAGAGTATGCCCAGAGTCCATGTCGGCTGAGGATAAGCGAACCTTCTCAGCTTGAATGGCCACTCTCAAGTCAATCACCAACACGTCTATGTGGCTCCTTTCCCATGCTACGGAGGGAGTGGCTAGAGCTAGTGGAACAGGTGTCATCTTACGTAGACAGGCCTGGCTCCGTCTTTGCGACTTTGCGGGACCTTTCAAGACATCCTTTGTGAGCGCCCCCTTCGATGGTTCCACACTCTTTGGCAAAACCGTCCGCGATATGCTTCTCCAGAGCGAGAAAGATGGGAAGACATTGTCTGCCATCGGGATCCGCTTCTCGGCTCCTCAAAGGTCCTACTCCAGGAACCAAAGAGGACAAAAGAAGATGTGGTTCCGGAAAGCTCAACAATCCCGTTTCGCTCCGGATACCTCGTCCTTCAGAGGCAGAGGAGGACAGGGTGGACGCCAGGCCAGGGGCAGAGGGGGCCTGAAATATTTGGGGTCGAGAGAACCTTGAAGGGTTGCCCGACTGCTCCTCTCTGGAGGCAGTCGGGGGGCGCTTTTCGGAACACCTAGTGAAATGGGAGTCCATCACAACAGATCGCTGGGTGCTCCGAATGATATCCAGAGGATATTCAATCCCCCTTCCTATCTCACCCTCCCCGAGCAACAAAACTCCCCGATGTCCCACCCAATCAGAGGGAGGCAGCAGCATCAGAAATCTTAGGGCTGCTAAGAAAAAGAGCCATCCAGCACATCCCCTGCGAACTATCCAGATCAGGCTTTTACTCGAGGTTCTTTCTGGTGCCAAAAAAGACGGGGGACTTATGACCCATCCTCGACCTGTCAACGCTGAACCTGTCAATTGCCAAGGAAAAATTCCGGATGGTCACTATTCAATCTATTCTCCCACTTCTGCAGGAGAACGACTGGATGTGCTCAATAGACCTCAAGGATGCGTGCTACCACATTTTGATGGACAGACCATCCAGGAGGTTCCTCCGCTTTCGGCTGGGAGCCAGCCATTATCAGTTCAGGGTCCTACCCTTCAGTCTCACCACAGTCCCCAGGGTGTTCACCAAGGTCATGGCAGTTGTAGGGGCCCACCTGAGGCTTCATGGAATACAGGTCTTTCCGTACCTGGATGACTGGCTCCTAACCGCCCCACAAGGCATCAACTGTGCTCAGGCAGGGACTACTTCTTACATCTAGCCCACCACCTAGGGATCACGATAAACCTCCATAAATCCTCCCTTCAACCCACTCAGATTTTGGAATTCATAGAGGCCAGCATAGACACTACTCAATCCAGAGTCTTTCTGACTATGGACAGGCTTTGCAATCTGAGCCTTCACATTCTAGATCTCTTACAATCATCAGCCCCTCCAGCGGAACTAGTCCTGAGGGCCCTGGGATCTATAGCAGCGGCCATCAATCTATCCCCCTTCGCTCGCCTCAAGATGAGGATCCTTCAGTGGACGTTACAAGTGCAATGGTCCATCCTCTGTCAACCCCTGACCACACCTATTCCTCTCACCAGGATTTGCAGGGAATCACTTCTTTGGTGGCTCCACTCCAGAGACCTTCGAGAAGGCTGCCCCTTTGTTATACCCCCACCCCAAGTCACGGTGACCACGGACGCTTCTCTCCTCGGGTGGGGGGGCATTGCATTGGCAGATCCGTCCAAGGCACGTGGACTTTCACAGAGACCTCACTGCATATCGACTTTCTAGAGATGAGGGCAGTGCTTCTAGCGTTGCAAGATCACCATCCCCGTCTCCCTCCAGGAACTATTGCAATTCAAACAGACAACATGGCGGTAGTCTGGTACATAAACAAACAGGGGGGAACCAGATCCTATCCACTTTGCAGGGAGGCAATGAGAGTATGGGAATGGGCGATATCCACCAACCGCTTTCTCATAGCAATGCACATACCGGGTCGGTCAAACATCTTAGCGGGCAGGTTGAGTCGGACGATCCTCTCACCTTATGAGTGGTCTCTGAACCCTGCTGTAGCGAAACAAATCTTTCCCCAGTGGGGTCAACCTTGCTGCGATCTCTTCGTCTCGCCTTCTAACACAAAGTTCAGCGAATTCTTCGCTCTGATCCCCCACCAGGGGAAACCCCCAGAGACGCTCTAGTTCATGCTTGGCCATCCGGTCTTCTGTATGCTTATCTTCCTCTTCCCTTGATGACATAATTCTTGCAGAAAGCTCGTCGGTTGGAGAGCAGAATTATCCTCATAGCCCCATTCTGGCCTCGCCAAACCTGGTTCCCTTACCTGCGGTCTCATCAAGTACATCCTCCTTGGATGTTGGATCCCAAACCGGATCTAATCTCTCACCCTTTAGGATTGAAAACCCCCAATCTGGACTACCTGAAGCTGTCAGCTTGGTTGATCCATTTCCCTTGATGGCTAGGACTCCCAGTATATCATCTTTGGTTAAGGCCATCCTGGTGGCCGCCCATAAACCATCCACCAGGAAGATCTACAACAGTAAATGGAAACGTTTCTCGATCTGGGAAGAGCACAGGAACTTAGATCCCTTTACGGCTCCGATTCCAGCAGTCCTAGACTTTCTTTCACATACCTTTGATCAAGGAGCCAGTGCTTCTACTATTAAAGTTCACTTGGCAGCTATCTCCCACTACCATGTTGGTAACAGCTCAGGGCCACTAGCATCCTCGAAAATATGCAAGGCTTTCTTGAAAGGAACTTTTTTGTTAAGACCTCCCTTTAAAGATCAAGTCCCCCCATGGGATCTTACCCTAGTTCTTCAAGCTCTGACTGGGCCCCCCTTTGAGCCCGTGGCTTCAGTCGATTTGAAATATGTATCATGGAAAACGGCTTTTCTGATTGCCATTACTTCTGCGAGAAGAATATCGGAGCTTCATGCTCTTTGCAGTAAACCTCCCTATATCATTTTTCATAAAGACAGGGTCTCCCTCAGGACTAATCCCTCTTTTCTTCCCAAGGTGGCTTTGGAAGTCAACATCAACCAAACCATTAATCTGCCTGTTTTCTTTCCAAATTTTCAGAATAAGGGAGAATACAGACTTCACTGTCTGGATGTTCACAGACAGTTATGTTTTTACTTAAATAAAACAGCAGATCTTCGAAAATCTGACCAACTTTTCGTTTCCTTTGCAAAATCTTGTCTGGGCAAACCAGTTACTAAAGTAACCTTAGCTGGATGGATTTCAGAGTGCATTCTCCTAGCTTACAAAAGCTCTGGTCATCCTGAGCCCCTGAGAGTATGAGCCCATTCTACCCGATCCATGGCCTCTTCTGCTGCCTTCTGGTCAAAGGTTTCCTTGGGTGACATTTGCTCGGCAGCTACTTGGGCTACCTCCCTTACCTTTACACTACAAATTGGATTTGATCTCCAGACGACGTGCATCATTTGGCTCAGCAGTGCTCCGGAATATCCTTCCATAAGAGCCTCCCAAGTTGTTTGTAGCTGGGGACTCTGTCCCACAGGTTGCAGAGCAAATGAAGTTAACTACTTCAGATAAAGAAGTTATGTACTCACCATAATGTTCCATCTGAGTAGGTAACTTCATTTGTCTGCAACCGACCCACCCTCCATCCCCCGCACCCTTAGTTCGTTATCTAAGAGTCAGGATATGGCTTCCTTTCATGGACATCATTGAAACAGATTGGAACCACTCCTAGGTTATGGAATTCCTTATTGTCCTTTGGCAAACACGATTTGAGGGTTAGAGGGAGATGGCAGTGCATGGGGAAGGAGCTTGGAGCTCAGATCTATTAGCTTGGAAAGCTGCCGGCTCGGATCCGAGTCGGATCTGATACCCACAGGTTGCAGACAAATGAAGTTACCTACGCAGATGGAACGTTATGGTGAGTACATAACTTCTTTTTCATTAAATCAGTATTGTTTCAAGTTTTGATGTCTGCAAACGTTTTCTTCTCAGCATTTGCAATGTACCCAGAATTACTTTGTTTTGCAGTTTACATGGAGTTACAAGTATCAATAACACATCTAAGTGTGCTTGGTCTTTTTATTAGTCCTGTTCCTCTATTACTGGAGCTATCTAGGTGTTTTTATTTCATATTTCTAACTTCTGTTTGCACATCCTGGTATTTTATGTGTTTATGTCTGTCAGTTTACAGGATGTTGTAAGTGCTAGGTGTAGCTACTTCAGTGATCGATAGTCCTTTTTTTCTTTGACTACTACATTTGGTTTTCTTGCTTCTACTTTCTGAACTGTTGGTAATAAATGATCCCATGGAATCATAACGTCTTCATTTTCAGTAATTCTTTGTGGCTGTTTCCAATGCTTTTTAGCTACTTGTATGTTGTAGTGTTTCTAAGTTATTTCTTACTCTTAATAAATATCTTGTTTGTAGAAATTCTAGATTTGTTACATAGGAATAATATCCCCAGCAATTGACATTATTGTCTGTATGCTTCTTGCTTGGGCTATTTTTTTTTTTTGTAAACTGCCATTTCCTTTAGTCATGTAGGGTGCTTTGTGATGTGGATGTTTCAGTGTTCTTTGGCTTCCACAATCCCTTTTTTTAAAGTAAACATAGGGTATGCCAGGAATGGACACCTTTTTATCCTCGGACCTCTCATCCTTTTTGTTCAAGAATTCTGGACAGAACGTAGATGGGGGTGACAAAGTGCCAAGTTCATAGACAGATTTTAAATATTGTTCTTGAAAACCGAAATTGCTAAAATAATGTTTTGCAACAGCATGCATTTTCTTGAGCACATGAAGTCTGAAACTCAAATATCTGTCAGTATTTGGTGACAGAAGTTCTCTATGATTGGCCAGAAAACTACAACTTTTATTAAGAGCTGACCAAAAATATGATGCAAATATCTGGACATTCTGTGGAGTTCTGGACAGTAATAACACATGTATTTGACCTTTCACCCAGTTTTTTTTTTTTTTTTTTTGCTATCTCTCTTTCTCTCCCTCAGTGATATATAAAGTAAATTCTCTCTGTCTCTCTTTCTATCAGGGTTGGCAGACGTCCCTATTTGAGCGGGATTGTCCCGGGATCAGCAGCCCAATCCCGAGTCCCACACTGCCGGTTTAAATCCCAGTGAAACAGCCCTCTGCTTTTTTTTTTGATTGGCCCTTATACCGGCATACGGGCCAGTCAAAAATCACTAAACACTGAGCTGCTTGTGTTTAATGCGAAGCATCAGGCAGTTCCGCATTAAACACAGCTCCGTTTTTTGAGTTTTTTGATTGGCTCGTATACCGGCATATGGGCCAATCAAAAATTGGTAAACACGGAGCTACTTGTGCTTAATGCAGAACTGCTTGATGTTAAACAGAAGTAGCTCGGTGTTTAAAGAACTTAAGACTTTTTTTTTGTTCCTCACTTAGCGTGAAAGACCTTTTTTTTTTTTTTTTTTTTTTTTTTGGGTCCTCACTTTGTTCCTACCCAGCCAGTCAGTCTATATATATGTGTGTGTGTGTGGTTGTATGTGTGTATATATGTATATATATATATATATATATATATATATATATATATATATATATATATATATATATATGATGAATTCAGTTCCAGCAATGCTATTTTCTTTTTCTTGCTGATTTGATCTTTCCATTAGGACCCACCTAAAGAGTTCATCCACAGTATACGAAAGTTAATGTGATTATGGAACAATATATAAGGCTGTCTAGACTTACATCAGAAGATATTACATTGAGAAGGGAAGTTGAATCATTGATAAATATACATTTGAAAAAGGTTATAATTTGAATTGTATTTTTAAAATAACTTCTTATGTGAATAAAGAAAAGACTAAATGGTAGATATGCTCTCATTTTTAAGAGGAAAGATGATAACATAAATGCTGAACGAAGATCAGATGATAGCAATTTTCAGACACCCTTTGAGTTAGTCCTCAGAATAGATTCTGTGGATGTCAAAACAATATTATTAATAACTGGAAGACTTTGATGGGCAGCAATGAATTATTCAGAAATGTGGGTACTGGCCAGATATTTGTTAATAAAACAAGAAGTAATTTAAGACTCCTCCTGGAGAAATATAATCTGAGGATAAATATATAGATTTTTGACAAACCTGCAGGGGACAAAAAAAATTGGGTATTGCCCCTACTGCAAGGGTGTATGTACTCCTTATCTGAATATTCATTTTAATTGGTTATTTTTGAGGGGTGTGTGTTTTTGAAAACCTATTTTAAGCTTACTGTGTTAGTAGCTAGCGGTTCTGAAGGTGTCGAATTAACAGACGAAAGCTCTGAACCGTTTAACTTTTATTTTGTGGTATTTTTTAAAGTGTTTTATCAGATTTTTCAATGAAATTAAAGGGACTTGTGTAAGTGAAAGCCACTTGCCATGTACTGAGTTTATTTCAATTAAGGTTATGGACATTCCTTCTATTTGCTTAATATTTAATGTGAGTTTATGTGAATTTCTTCCACATTCCTAATATCACAGCAGCAGACATTTGGTATTAACAGATTATTAGAAAACAGTCCACTGATATCTGGGAAAAATTCTCTTGTTGCTGATATTGTAATACATTTGCTGATTGTCTCCTCTTGTAAACACAGTCATTTTGCATGATGTCTGTAATTAATATTTGGAAAATAATAAGTTTGGCTGTCACTTTTGTGTTGATACATGAATAAACAAGTCTTCGTGAGTTCTGGTTAAGCAGCTTTATTCTATACAAACACAATACTGTAGAGCTTATTTGACTATGACTAAGTAATGTATATACAAACTGACTGCTGTGATTATACATGCTTACACACTGGCTGCTTCTTCAAAATGGCACTAGTGATTGCACGTGTCTGGAATATATATGTGCACACACAGCCTCACATGCTTCTTAAAGACATAGCACACACACACACTACACTCTGATCTACATCCTCCCTCTGAGAAATAGATCTTGTAATTTGTCAGGAGATATTTAGCATGCAGAAATCACAAATAATGTACAGACATGCATTATACAATACTAAGTACACATCTATATACAATCAAGTCTACGTTGCTGTGTATTTCACACTAGGCTTAGAAACTCATCCATATCATGTGACATAAAATTGGGAATCAGTTTTAGCAACTGGGACAATCTCTGCAAAATGGTTGACCTGTAGAATGTTCGAATTACGCTCTGGAACAGAATCAGACTTTTGAACACTAACTGGTCTGGAAACAATGTCTGACTCAGTCTTTGACTTAGAGTCTGCATCAGAGATACAATTTTGTCATTGCAATGGTGGTGATTCTGTACAGGAAGAAGATGTCTACGATTCCTCCTATACTCGACACCTTCGCAGCTTACCCAATAAGATCTCAGCTCAGCATAGATGCTGTCCTATTCAATCAAAACCTTTTGTTGTCTGGATTTGTACCATCACTCCTTCACTCAATGAACAAAGAAATCTGCTCGATCTGTCATAACTAGATTTCTGGATATTACACTTCTTCAACAATTGTGCCTTGATGGTTTTATTGTTCTTAGAGTTAGGCTGGAACAAACTTAATGAAATAGGTAGAATAGTTCTAGTTTGTCTGGAAAGTAGTCTTTGAGCAGGTGAGCTAAGAATATCGTCACATGGTAAGTTTCTGAGATTAAGTAAATTCAAGAATACATCAGTATTGTCACGCTTTGACTTTTCGAGTAATTGCTTTGCACTCTGTACTGCATGTTCAGCTAGACCATTGGAATGAGGATAATCAGGACTTCTTGTGACATGTACAAAGTCCCATTCTCTCGCAAATTTCTGAAACAACTGGCTAGTAAATTGAGTACTATTGTCAGAATAAAGTTTGTGAGGACTAGCATGAACTGCAAAATGACATTTAAGCTTGGTGATAACAGCTGTTGAGGTTTAGTTTGGTAGCAGATCACTTTCAAACCAGTTTAAGTAAGAGTCTACCAAAACCAAATAGTGTAGATTATTCCAATCAAAGATATCAGTTGCAACAGTAGACCAAGGTAGTTCAGGAATTGGATTTAGCTGAAGTGGTGTTTTTTGCAAATGTACTCTGGTACTATTACATATCAAACAAGAGGAAAGAACTCTATCAATGTCTTTGGATAATGAAGGCAAAATACTAGTTCTCTTCCCTTCTCTTAGGGGATAATAAATCTGGGTGGCCACAATCCAAAATCTGAATATATTTATGCTGTAATGAAGCAGTAACAACAATTTTAGGACCTTTGAAAATGATACCATCTTCCATCAATAATTCATCTCTGTATGGAAATGATGATTGCCCCTCAGGTGATACACTAAATTGTTTTGACAGCCATCTGACACTGATATAGTGACTGAGTTTTTGTGAAATTCGATCAACCATAGGGTGATCTCTCAACTCATCAAGTCTAGTGGTGGAAAAATTACGCACTGACATTACATCAAAGTCAAAATTTTCAGCATCAAGCAGTTCTGTTGTACTTCTAGGTGATCTGGATAAAGTATCGGCCAGATAAAGCAATTTACCTTTAGTGCAGACCATTTTGAAATTGTGCTTTTGCAACTTGAGCATCATTCTTTGTAATCTCTCCAGAGCAGAATGCATAAGTTTCTTGAAAATAATAACTACAGGCTGATGATCAGTTTCAATTTGAATAGCTCGACCATAAATATAATTGTAAAATTTGGAACATGCAAAAACTATGGCTAGAAGTTTTTTCTCAATTTGAGCATAATTCATCTCAGTTTCAGTAAGTGTCCTAGATGCACAGGTTACTGGTCTGCCCTCTTGCAGAATAACTGCACCAAGACCAAACTTAGAAGCATCACAGGATAGGACAACTGGTTTATTCACATCATAGTACTGTAACGTGGGGGGGGGTTGCAATTTTCTACTTAAAGTCATCAAATGCCTTCTGATGATGTTGTAACCATAAATATACAACATTCTTTTGTGTTAGCTCTCTTAATAGTGCTGCCAATTCACTAAAATCTGGTATAAACTTGCCTAAATAGTTGACCATGCCCAGAAAACGCTGTAAACTCTGCACATTATCTGGTGCTGGTATCTCTAAAATAGCTGTTTGGTTGGTTGGGTCAGATTTTAAGCCTGTACTTGTAAACAAATGTCTTATGTAGGTTACTTCTGGAAGTCTGAATTTGCACTTCAGAGGACTGAGCTTTAAATTTACTTCAGGTGCTCTATCTAGAACTTTCTTGAGGTTTCTGTCATGCTCTGCTTTGCCCTTGCCTCCACCTAGTAGATCGTCTACTATTATGGCACAAGGATAACCTAAAAAAATTAGTTCCATTGCACACTGAAAAACCTCACTTGCAGAATTTATTCCAAATGGCATCCTTAGAAATCTGTATCTGCCAAATGGGGTACTAAAAGTGGTTAGAAATGAGGATGTGTGATCAAGCATCACTTGCCAAAATAAACTCTTTGCATCCAAAACAGAAAATACAGTAGCATTTGGTATTAGAGCTGTGACTTCCTCTACTGTGTGCATTGGATGAAATGGCCTCTTTAGTGCTTTGTTCAAATCTCTAGGGTCAATGCATATTCTGATTTAATCTGAGCCTTTTTTGTGAGCAGCTACCATGGCTGACATCCATTCAGTTGGTTCTGTGACTGGACAAATCACACCTTGCTCCACCATCTTGTCCCCTCTGTGCTTTGACTTTATCTTGCATAGCTATTGGCATAGCTGGCCTTAGGAATAGGCCAACTAGGTGACTGCCTAGGTCGCTGCTCTAGCAGGGGCGCTTTTTCAATGTTTATTTGGTGTAGGTAGACCAGGATGGGGGCAATGGGTGGTGTGGTGGGGGGTGCCATGGAGCCCTTTTGCCTAGGGCATCTGTTGACCTAAGGCCGCTCCTGGCTATCGGAATTCTTCTTGCTGATCTGACCACTGGAGTGACTATGAGGTCTAATTTCATAGAATAAGCAGCTGGAAGCTTGCCCAACTTGTCATTGAAAACATCAGCATACTCTGAGAAAATGGCTTCTGCAAAACTCAAACTTGGAACTGTACTCACATGATGAACTTCTTTAGCAAAAGAAAGCAGATTCATTCTCAAACTATCTTTGAGACCTAATAAAGATTGCACTGGTCATCGAACTACAAAGAATAATAAGTTGTAACAGTTCTCTACCAAATAACATGGGAGTATTACTGAACCTTCAGTATGAATTTCTTCACCTCCATATGTAACAAGTCTTGCATTGCTGGTTACATTGAGTGCTTTGTTGTTTCTCACCTTTGCAAATGTATCTGCTGATGTAACATTGCACTTTGATTCAGTGTCTAATTTGAGCTCTGTGGATTTCCCATTGATCCGAACTGTGCAAAACACTTCACTCCTTGTTAATACATTTACTGCATCATCTCTTTCTCCAAAGAACTGATACACCATCTACATAGAAAGCTGATCGTTTTGGCTCTACTTGATCAACTTGTTTTTTTGTACGACCTTTCTTCACAACTCTGTGAGGCTTTCTTGATTTGCAAAACTTTTGAATATGATTCATTTTTTTACAATTATGGCACTACAGACCATATGCTAAACATTTCTCCCTTTTTGATTCATGATTTGCACCACAGTTTCGACAATTAACAATAAAGCTAGACTTGGGTTTTGCTGACTCACGCTTGTATGGTACAGAGATAGTGGTGGAGCTTGCACCTCTCCTGGAACTTTCCGGAATACTCGGCACCTTCTTCAGAATTTCTATGGTTACTCCCTGCTTAGGCCTGTTTCTGCTTTCCACTTGTTGCATACTGTCTACATTTGCTCTGGAGCTTACTGAAACCAGGCTTTTGTCACTTGTAAGCATGCATGTGTGCCCTTCTGTCACCTCATGGATTTGACAAATCTCTATTGCCTTACTTAATGTCATATCACTGTCACGAAGCAAAATCTTCCTCACAGCAGCATGATTAATACCACATACAATTCTATCCTTCATCAGCTCATCTTTCAAGTCACCAAACCAACATGTTTTGGCCTTATTCCTCAAGTCAGTTCTATAAGCTGTAAATGTTTCCCCTGGCTTCTGATTCCTCGTGTAAAACAAATGCCTCCCTAATATAATGTTCATTTGGGGGTTGCACATTTCTCTGAACTTGCGCTTTAAACACTCTGGATCTTCTCTGGATTCAGCTTGCAGAAAAGCATGGAGGTCTGCACCTTCAGCTTCACACACTGCTCATGCATATACAAATGATCACACTCTTTCTATAGCCTCAGATCCTGCTATATTCAACAAAATAAATGCCCTCATGCATGCATCTCTATCTGCATAAGCTGCTTGTATAAAAATATCATACTCTTGTTCAGATATTCTCCAGTTCACTGCAATATTCTGGTCAAACACAAGCAGTTGTGTTTTTTTTTAAATCCATCTGCCATATTAACATTTACCAGTAAAGGGTCTTGTAAATACGTGTAAATACACACACACACACACACACACACACACACACACACACACACACACACACACACACACACATATCTACATGCATAGGTAATTGGCATGAACATGTAATTTGGTTACGCTCTTCTTCTTTACAACTGTACTTTCTTTCTTTGCACTTGTCAGTATTATGCAAATAAATAACCACGTAGTGTTTCCTATTGACTGGATTTTGCGAAACAAACCTCTGGGGACTCTCGATGCTTTATTGCACTTTGCGAAATACTTTTGCAAATTTCTTAATGCTTCACTGTGCTCTACAAAATAACATTTTAGCTTTCTCAATGCTTTACAAAACTCAGCGGAATAGCTTTTCAATGTATTTGCTTCTTTACAGAGCTTAAGAGAATACTTTCTCGGACTTTGTGATGCTTTATGAATTTCGATAGGTTTCTCAGACTTCGATGCTTTTATGAATTTCGATAACTTTTTTGGATTTTCCGATGCTTTTATGAATTTTGATAACTTTTTCGGACTTTGGGATGCTTTTATGAACTTTAATAACTTTCTCAAACTTTGCTATGCTTTTATGAACTTCGATAAGTAAAGGCAACAATACTGACTCATCAGCTATCGGGACTGGTAAAGGCAAAAATGCTAAAGTAGTTGCTTGGAAATTTATAGAGACAGGCATGAAACAGTCATGCATTATCACTTTATCGGACTTGGTAAAGGCAAAAATGTGAAAGTAGTTGCTTGGAAATTTATCAATTGAGGCAGGCATGGAACAGTCATGCATTATCACTTATTAAAGTCGCCTCTTTAAGAAACTTTCAAGAACTTTGCAATGCAACTGAGCAATTCATGGGCACTGAAATACTCTTGTAATCTTTTATAAGAAACACCTTTCTTTAATACAAGAAACTCATTAAGCAATTATACAATGCGAACAATCAGATTTTGGCTGCCCAAATTCAATGCCTTTTGAGATATATGCATTTTGTAAATATCTAGGTGCAATAAACTGAAATGTTACCAAAATGGCGGCACCTTACCAGGCAACTCCTTACAGTACAAGAAGCACTTTGTAATGGCAGCACTCTGCAAACAGCCACACCCAGCACAAGAACATTTCATCAAACAACCATGCTTCAATTGAATTATACAAGACAGTTGCACCCTATACACAGCAAACTCTTTGAAATACATGCACAGTAATAAACACACACTGTAAGCACTTTTACACACTCTGAGATACTTCGAATGACTTTAATTACTTTTTGATATCAAACAAAGTTGTAGTTATGCCCAAACATAGCACTTTCCCAACATAGCAGTCACCTTGCTTTATATTTATTTTTTTCTACTGTGCCTCTTTTCTTTCTCATTTATTTATTATTCTTTGTGCTCATTTAAACCCTTTTCTTTTTTATGCCCAGCATACTTTCTCTGTGCCTGTTTTACTCTAAACATGCCTAGTTATGCCTTAAACACACTCTATCTTCCTTAAACATGCTCGTTTTGTACTTTAACATGTTAATCTTTAGACACATTCGTTTTGTCAAACACCTTTTATCTTAAGCATTTTTTTTAACTAACAAACTTTATGAGCTTTCCGTTTGACTGATAATACGATTTATACCCTTGTAATGCCTTTTCTTGCCTCTTTGCATCGAGTAAATAATTTATGTTGCTTTTCATTACCTTTAATTCCTTCTGGTTATGTCTGCACTATTTTCTCTTGGTTTTACCTTTGCTGTCTGTTGCTTTTACTTCTCATGGCTCCAAATGTTTTGTTCTTTTCCATCCCGGTTCTGACACCATGTTGCTATCATGTTGGTACACAAATAAACGAGTATTCGTGGGTTCTGTTTAAGCAGCTTTACTCTATACAAACACATTACTGTAAAGCTTATTTGACTATGACTAAGTAACTTATATACAAACTAAATGCTGTGATCATACATGCTTACACACTGGCTGCTTCTCAAAATGGCACTAGGGATTGCATGTATCTGGAATTTATAAGTGCACATACAGCCTTGCATGCTTCTTAAAGAAATAGCACACACATGCTACACTCTGATCTACAGGCTATAGATAAACAGAGAGGATATCTGAGTTCCAGCATTGAGGCCTGTAGGGCTGCTTTTCTTTTACACAACCATCAAAAAGTTCCTTTTGTTGAGGTAGGCTTGGAACCATTGAACTGCTTCTTGAGCAAACCAATGTTTATCAGCTGTTGAAGTGGTATGTGGTGGCAAACAATTTCAAAAGACACATGGAAGATTGATGAAAATGGCACCCGCGAGTAGTCCATTTTCCATATTGCTATAGATTTGGCTAAAGTACATAGAGCTGCTAGTGCACTGTAGCTGGGATGGAATCCATGCAGTTTGTGAGTATGGAATACTTTTGAACATATTCTAGTATTTGTCTGAAGATTGTTTTTTTTCCAGATTTTGGCTAAAGGAACAGAGTTACCCTTTGGCCTACAGTCAGTGACTCTTGTGGGGGTAGTAGCTTTGGGGAGGGATAATATAAATGAGTGCTTAAAACTAGAAGGAATGCATTTCGTAGTTGGGTTTAATTTGAATATATGCTTCAGTGGGCAGCTAGTCTTACCATTTGTAGGTGTAATGTGCAGACTTCTGAGTTGTAATAGTAATATGTTGTGATGGGGAGGAAATGTTGCCTTTAGTTCATTTTTTTGTGCATTGGTGGCAAGTTCTGGAAATACTTTATTGGTACTTATCTTTTTAATGGTCTGCTAGAAACTTTTTGGTTCACTGAGTAGATTAATTTGTAGAAAGCATAAGTAGGACACTTCACCTTTATTAGCATTTATTCTGGTGCCTTTTACTTTAGCTGTCTTCTGTTTTGCTTTAGTTTTTACTGTCCCCTTTCAAGTGTAACAATGCTTTACCTTTGGTTTTAATTTGTGTTTTTATAACACATGTTTTTTATACTTGAGGCTTGCTTTTTTGCAAAGGAGATAGCTTATATTGCATGTGCATTTGTAAGCAACAGAATGCTAAGAATGCTTTTGTTGAATCTTAGCAATTGTAGGAAAATAGGAGGGTACTAGACTAATGGCCCTGGAGCCCTTACCAGTCTAGCCAAGAGTGTATCCCCAAAAAAGAAACCTCAGTCAGCACCTGTTAATGAGGGACACAGGTGGAACCCGTGTGACAAATTTGTGATTTCTCATCCACTCATCAAGTTTCCACCTGAAGAGGGTCAGAATGGTACTCTATTTGACATGCATGGGAAGTCTATTCCAGAGACGGGGCAGCCTCAGGAGGCAAACCTGTCTCTCCAACAAGTTTTGTTGATGTCACATATTAGATTTAGGACTTTTGAGTAGGCAATGCGTGAGGAGTTAGACTTATGGATATGGAGCGCCTTTAGCAGGGCAGGGTCTGAAATTGCCTTGTAGGCAAGACACAGAACACCTCTGAACAATCTGTATTATACCAAGTAGAGTGACAGTGATTTGAGCCTGTCTACATAGGACAGGTGTTGGAGACCATGGATTATCTTTGTGAAGTATTTCTGTGGCCTTTCCAGTTGGTGCAGATGTTTGGAGAGGTGCATACCAAATGGGGTGTTATACTCAATTATTGGCCTAATGAGGGAGGAATACAGAAAGTTAATAATCTCCTTTTTTTCTGGCTTTAATCCCTTTACTTATGAGATGATCCAAGAAAAAGGCTTTTCTGACTACTGCAACTACATGATGGTCGAATGTCAGAATGTTGTCAACCTGAATGTCCAGGTCTCTCACCACAGGTTGTGTGCTTAGGGGGTTGCCGCTGATGTGGTAATAGTAGGGGTTGTGATTTTGCCAAATGGTATGATAATACATTTTTTTTGCATTTAAATTAAGGCCATGACTTTGGCACCAGTCATTTGTTGCTGTGAGACCCTCTTGCAGTATGTTAACATCATCTGTGGAGTGAGTGACAGCACTCAACTTACAGTCATCCCCAAACCTGGTCAGCCACAGGCCTCTTGTCTTTGCCTAGACCTCTGAGAAGTAGATGCCAAAAGTAGGGGTCCAGGGACAAATCCCTGGAGAACACCACTAGTGACAGATCTGCTGTCAGAGGTGGAGGCACCTATTTTGACCTTGTGGGTCCTATCAGTGAACCAATTGGCCACCCACCTGATGAGATAGAGATTTACACCAAGTTGTGTTAGCTTTTCGATGATGCCCAAGTTGGGGATTGTGGCAAAGGCCATGGCCAAGTCAAGGTAAGCTGTATGTACTGACTTTCCCTCATCCAGGGTCTTGGTGACAGTCTCAAAGAAGTCAACTAGGTTCAACAGAAAAGATCTGCCCTTGACAAATCCGAACTGGCAGTTGAAGTACTTGGAGATTGTCTTTGTCCTTGTTTATGAGATCCATAATAATACGCTCCATGGCTTTACAGATCAGACTTATCAAGCTAATGGGGAGATAGTTTCCAGGGTCAGTAGTGGCAATACCTTTATGCAAGGGAATGGCAATGGCAGTCCTTCACTCTTCTGGAATGAAGCCTGTACTTAGGCTGTGGTTGAATAGGGTGCTCAATGGCGAAGGTAGTTCTTGCTGGAGATGGTGCAGAATATAGCCTGGGATGCTATCAGGTCCCATGGAAGATGTGTTCTTTGCCTTGGATAGGGCCTTTAACATTTGAGCTACAGAGATGTGAGGTGCGGGACAAGTATTGGCAATGTCGAATGGGCCTTTGGGGGGACAGGGGGGTGAAGTTGGCTAAGTCAACAGGATCAGTATAAGTGGTACTGTTAAGTACTAATTCAGAACAAACCTGGCCTTCACCATGGAGGCTCCTGATGTAACTGAAGAAGGCTTTGTGGTTTGCCTTTGTTTTGGAGGCTAGTTTCAATTCATAATTGGCTTTGGAGGTTTTCACTAGTGATCTAATTTGCTTGTTGAGGCTGAGGAGGGAGTTTTTCCAATTTGAATTTGTTCCTTTTTACTCTTGGACAACAGTTTCTTCCTTTTGTTGTAAAGCCTGTTAATAGAGGATGTCCACCAGACAAGTTTGTGTTTCCTTGAGAAGCAGGTTTTAGTTCTGTTGGGTATGGCTGAGTCCATGCAGTTGTACAGGTGCTTGTATATCGCACTGGCATACGGTTCAGGTCGTCTGCATCCTCTGGGGGGGTGGGGGGTGAAGCTACTGATAACCTCCCTTAGGAGGTTGTAGTCAGCTTTTGAGAAGTTTTTTACCTGGTTATGGCTGGGGAGGCTTGGATAGAAACTTTGAATGAGATAGACCGATGATCTGATCTCACCAGAGAAGAACATACTATGGGAGTGGTGCAGTGGTCGCCTATGTTGGTGAGAACCAACTGCAGAATGTTATCTCCCCTTGTGGAGGAGGAGACCAGCTGGTCTAGTGCGTTAGAACTGATGAAGTCAAGGAATCATTGTTTAAGTGCTTTAGTGCAGCAATAGTTCCCCAGTCTATGGTGAGGTAGTTGAAGTCATCAAGGATCAGGGTGTTAGGGGGTACCTTGATGGAGTCACATAGGTCCAGGTAGGAGGAGTGCGTGTCCTGAGTCATGCAAGGGGGTCTATAGCTGGCTATAACTTGGATGGGTGTCTTGCCAGCTGTCAGTTGCACCTGGAGTAATTCCAGTGCGTCATGCTGGCAAACCAGTCTGGAGGTGTGCCTGTCCTTAATGAAGATAGTCTACCACCCTTAGTCTTCCCAACCTCATTTTGGGTTCAGAATGTGTGGAATAAGGCACAGCCTGGTAAGCCATGGGTGCTGTCCGCAGCCCTGAACCAAGTTTCCGTGATCGCACAGACATCGGCATCTTCCAATATAAGGAAAGCCTCCAGTGAATGCATTTTAAGATGTTATGCAACATAAACGATCTGTCAAAAAGCAAATTGAAGGTTGTGATTAAGCAGCATGACCTTCAATTTGCTTTGACAGATCTTTTATGTTGCATAGCAGCTCCCAGTTTATACATTGTATTTCCATTTCTCATAGGGATTCACTGTCTTTATCAATGATATGGCTTAGTATAAGGCTGGCAGGAAGCTACACCTAACACAACTGAAGTAGCACAATATCTAGTAACCTACTCCTTAAAATTAATATAAATGACAACAGCAAGGAAATGAAACCTATAAATTATGCAGTGATTTATCAAATGTTTGGAATAAATTATCACTCACAATAAACTTAAGCATCTCAACTGAAATATTCGAAAGCAATAGTGACAGGCACACAAACAATGTAAAGTATCAATATTAGGTCCTGTGGGAAGCTTCCTGGAGGTTGAAAGGTGATAGCATTTACAATAGTATTTATGAGCCTATGTAACTACCTTATAACCATATAAAACAACAAAGACAAACAGTTTAGCATATTTCTAATACCAATCTGTCTGTTAGGTGGCCCTTAACTTGCAGTTTAATTTGCTGTGAGCAATCAGGATTTACAATGGTGTGTTATTAATACTGATAAGTCTTAAAAATCAAGAGATGTTAAGTATATTACAATTTAGAGCATAAAAAAGAGGATTATGACTGGATCCCTAGCCATAACCAATTATTACATATTTCAGTCACGGATGTCAAGAAATTCACCTTGAGAGTGAAACAAATGATGAGAGGTGAATCTCGACTTCCATGTTGAGAACAACTAGCTAGTAGCTATGATCAGTGAAACCCAAAAGTAATTATTGGCAGTACGTGAAGTTTTAGCTACTAGTTAAAGAAAAAAAGAGTGCAGGAGAATAAAGTGTTTTACAGTCTTAAAAACTGTAACCATTCATACTGCTACACAGACACTTCATCATGTCACACTTTTTGGGTGGTCTGACAGTGTGAAAACATTATGGTTTTCAAAGCTGCAAATTTGTTTCTAATGCTGTTCTGCAGTAGCTGTTGTATGTGGTGCAACATGAGACTTAATCATAAAAGTGTTCAAAGGTGTGTAACATGGAGAGTTAAGATCTGATTTCCAATTATAACCAAGTTATGCATTCAAAACATGGGTGCTAAGAAATTCACCTCATGATCACAGCAAAGTGAACACATAACACATGAGTTAGGGTCAGAGAGACTTCATCGTATTTTTGTAGCACATGGACCTTTATCTTCTCTGATGTTCTACTAGTTACAGGAAGAAATGGTAGGAGTACAAAGTGTTTTACAGCTTTGAAAGCTGTACAGCCATATAGGCAGTGTCTAGAAATTACCACTCTGATGAGTGAACAGCTTTAAATGCTGTTCAATACATTATTCTATCATACTTTTATTATTATGATTGTGGTGCCAGAGTTGAAAATCTGTTTAAAAGCATGAATGTTTTTTTTTTCAGAATAATAGCACATGCGTAAAGCTATATTTCACTTCTGTGAAATCTACAACATAAGTGCTTCCTGTAGCATAACCATTTGTGCAACCTTTTACCTTTCCTTCTTTGAATGAAAAAGCAGATGAAAGAAAGCGAAATGCATAAAACTTCTTGCTTTTTATATGTCAAGAGGGACCTAATTGATTGCATGTAATTAAGATATGCAATGGCTTGAAGACTGGAAGAAAAGAGACATAAAACAGCAATTACAATGCACTTCAATGATTGCTACATTCCGAGGACAGAAAGCAGTCCTTGGTATGGAAATATATTAGCCCGTGAAGGTGGGAAGTACTGTTTGTCTTTTTTCTATTGACCATCTGTGTGTGTGTGTGTGTGTGTGTGTGTGTGTGTGTGTGTGTGTGTGTGTGTGTGTGTGTGTGTGTGTGTGTGTGTGTGTGAAATGAACTAATGTAATTAATGGTAATGTAGTTATACCTGTTTTTCTCTGGGAAAGGAATTATGTAATTTGATTTGTAGTGATGAGCTAAAGTACATTCATGGAACTGGCATCAGTGTAATGTAGATCTTAGTCCTAGCTTCCATGATTGATGACATGTTTATTTTTGAATTCTGTCTTGTATTTTTTACTTTGAATAGTTATGGCCACTATTTCAACAGATATAGTATAGACTGAGATTTTTCTTTAAATATTTGTCTGTATAATTGACTGTTATTTCTATATTATTATATACTGTCTTTAGCTCTGCACATTTAAATTGCATTGGCACTGTTTTTAAGTAAAGTTTTATTTTTTCACTTGTAAGATCTTGTGACTGGTATTTGCTATTTCTTTATGGATTATTATTTTGTGACTGAGAAAATGGGTTATTCTTATTAAGCACTGTAGATTTTCAAAGCTGTAGTTTCTGCCTCCAGTAAGACAGAGTGCTTGAGTATACTACAGTGAGATATAATTTTATTATAATTCATATTTTGTTAATGATTGTCAGGTAACTGGTGCATGTGGTCTCTGGCCATATCCAGAATGGTGGTAGAAAGAATGCTATGGGAAACTGTAGAAATCTACCAGCCTTCCCTGTGAAGTGTGTGTGTGTGTGTGTGTGTGTGTGTGTGTGTGTGTGTGTGTGTGTGTGTGTGTGTGTGTGTTTGTGTGTGTGCACCCACGCGTGTGTATATGAAAATAATTTGTTTACAAAGCAATTAGCATGAGTAAGCAGTATTAGGAGACACTGTGGTTTATATATAGAGAGATTGGTGAGAACAAGGGTTTCTATTAAATGATCAAAGATGCATTCTTTCGAATGTGCCTTGATCGAACTTGAAACCACGAAAAGGCAAAATAGCAAAATGGCATATAAGTGAATTCTTTCTCTGGGAAAGAAATCGCTTGGCCACTTCTGTTACTTTGCCATTTTCGTCATTGTAGTGCAATCTCGGAGTTGGTATATTTAAGTAGGAGGGTGGGAGGGCGAGACCCCCCACTTTATGTAATGTTTTAAAATGTATTTATTTATTTTTTTTGTGGAACAGCGATTTTATTCCCTTGGAAAAAAATTGCTGTTCTAAGCATTCAAGACTGTAAGCTTTCACTTACATGAGTTCGATAAATCATCGTTCATTTTCTTAAGCATTTGATGATTTAACATACATCTGAGAACGAGGCCTGGGATGTAAGTCCAAAAAGTCTGCTCTATAAGTGTTCATTATGCAGAACTAGTCTGCATGTGAATGTTGAAAACCCATACCCAGGACAGCAGTGTATAATTTCCTTATGCTCGTGGACCCTGGTTGCATTTGATTAATTGGGTAATGAATTAGATTTCTATGCATTTTTCTTATTTTAAACTTCTGAATACCAGCCCTCTAGTACATCAGACTTGCTTGAAAAAGTGGAGTGGATCCCAAGAGCATAGCGCTCAACCATTACATATCCAAGTGGTATATCTGATGACAGTGGTGGTATTCAAACCCCAATCAGAGCTAGTCATCTGTTACATCTTAGTGGCAGTGATGCAGCATGCACGACACTGATAGAGAAATACTTTGCAACTCCTAAAGCTGTTTTAGTTCCTTGCTGTTGTTCTTTGAAGGCTGGTATTGGCCACTGTTTTGCAATAACAAGAGATTACAGCTTAGGAGTGCTTTGAGACACAAATCTTTGTTAAGCCCCTTTCTTCCATCAGAATTGTGCTTAACAAAGGTGACTTTTTTCTGACTGTAAAGCATACTCATGGCACTATGTACCTTTGTAAGTTGTCATAACTGGGTGTCACACTACAGAAATGTATATGTAGCTTATCTTTATATGAAGCATAATCAGAAAATACCGTATACAATATAGTATAAAATGTCCATGCTTAACAAGTTATTAGACAGAGATGCACTGTGTTTATAAAAAATGAAACGTAAGTCCACTGAATATAAGTAGTGGATACATTCACCTGTTACCTTCATGGCTGCCCTTGTAGACAGCAAAAGCAAACAAAGCATCATAATGAAGCAGAGAAGGTAAAAACCTAACATGCCCATATGTGTTGTAGGAAATATCACAATACATTTTCAAAAGTAGCAAAGCACTAACAACTAACATAATGGGAAATAACACCGTGTCTTACAATGCATTCCATGACAGTGGCTTCACCATGGTGTGTAAGAGAACAAACAAGGATTGTTGATTCCCTATATCTAGAGTGTATCAGTAATCTTACCTTTTTTAAACATATCCTCAGAAATAAGAACTATACATATACGCAGACAGTAAGAATATGCCAAAGCAGTGAATTAAATAGCTAAGAATAAGGATCTAATTTTTGCTGATAAACAACTGATATTCAAAGATTCAGACATAGGTGACATAGGAGTACAGTGTTGAGATCCAACATCTTCATTCAGATTAACTCATTATTCAGCATTCTGTTAAGCACAAAAAATATGTCAGAAGTATTAAAATTTTTTAGTTAGACCATTAGGTTAGTTACAAGGACCCTTTTCGACCATGAATTGGGGTGCTGGTAAAAATTACACCCTATGGGTTATTTTCACTTGGTCAAAAAGTCGCTGTCGACAGAGCGAAGTTCTTGGAAAAGATACTGAATGCACTCTTTGTCAACTGCTGGAGTTGTTGAAACAAATTAAGATTTTGTGTGTGTGTGTGTGTGTGTGTGTGTGTGTGTGTGTGTGTGTGTGTGTGTGTGTGTGTGTGTGTGTGTGTGTGTGTGTGTGTGTGTGTGTGTGTGTGTGTGTGTGTGTGTGTGTGTGTGTGTGTGTGTGTGTGTGTGCCTTTGTCTGTGTGTGTGCATGTGCAGAAAGTCGGGATTTTGATTTTTTTTAATGCTTAAACATTCAGATAAAGTGAAAGTTTTGGCATTATTGGTAGAAATGTGTGTGCAAGCATTTGCATATTAGAGTTAGAGAAATTGCTAGGGAAGTTGATAGATTTACTGTTGTGCATGTGTGTTCTACATTTGATGTGTGTCTGAGTCTTCTGAATCACGGTAATTTTATGGAAAAGTTTTTTTTAACAGTAAGATGCAGGGATGTAGTTAGGAGCAGGGGTAGACGTAAGTTTAGGGTTAGCACCCATTAATAAGGTGGTACAGGGATATATGCATTTTTGAATAGTGGTAGGTTATTAATAGATCATAAAATGAAACTGTTTGGCTTCATCCTTTATCAATGGGTTTTGTTTTCATGTCATATGTTTTTGACAAACTTAATTTTAATCACTAGTGTTCAATTACTTTGTAGTGTATTTGACCATTTGACATAGAGAGAGAGAGACAGAGAGAGAGAGAGAGAGAGAGAGATGGATACTCATACATACATACACACACACACACACACACACACACACACACACACACACACACACACACACACACACACACACACACACACACACACATATTTATACAGATATGCAAGTATAGATATATAGCTGTAGATATATAAATATAGATAAATATACACAAGCAAACAAGCACACCCATGCATGTGCACGCACACACACACACACACACACACACACACACACACACACACACACACACACATAGTGTAAATTCAGATTTAAAAGTGCTATACAACTGTTAATTACATTTATATCCTTACAAACAAGCTATATACTTTACAAGTTCATAATAAGAATGATTAAATATGTATTTTAATTTATTGTTTTAAGTTATTTGTTAATGAGGTAAATAAAAGTGACCACTAGGATTTATAATGTGTGTATGCATATGTGTGCCTGTATGGTGTGTGTGTGTGTGTGTGTGTGTGTGTGTGTGTGTGTGTGTGTGTGTGTGTGTGTGTGTGTGTGTGTGTGTGTGTGTGTGTATCTGTATCCATGTGTACGTGTATGTTTGTGAGAATTTATCAAAACTTCACTACATCAAGACTGAATGGATTGAACACAATCCATTGACTTCTCATACATCAAAAAGTAAAGTGTTTTTATAGTGGGACAAACCCCCTCTCCCATACTCACCGAGTGGGATGCCCACATGAATTTATATATACTAAATCCAATGTAACAAAACAGTGCAGGAAAGGAAAATCTACCTTATCTATATTGTTTGGTGATATTCTATGCATTTATCACCACTACCTGATGCAGTATTACAAAGAAAAAACACAGCAGCCACCCCAGAAAATAACACTCCTGTACCAACACCATGTAAAAACAAAGAACACAAGAAATAGCTTATATTCTTTACTGTTACAGTGAAAAACAACAAAATAGTTGAATTCAAACATTCAATAGATTCAACAAAGTAGTTCAGTATAACTGCACATCAAGCTACTGTCATTCATTGATACTAACAGCTTTGACATTCGGAGAAGCTGCTTCAGTTATTATTTCTAGCTAAGTCTGAGAATATATATGAAAGCATTTCATCATGCTTTTTAATGAAAGAAGAATCAGGTAGGGCTTTTTAAAGGCTCTGTGTTCGGCACCGTTCTTTAAATCGTTTTGCAGTGGACATTTAAAGCAAGGAAGAATGCTTTATATTCCAGGGAATGATTGACATGTGGTCTATTTCAACTGTAGTGCTGTTGCCATTGAGGACTGACTGTGCTTTTTTGAGTGTTCTGGTCAGGGCAGTGTTCTAAGAAGATTAGCCTTCATGTTAACACTGACTGATGCTTTGGATGCCCTTTAGCATTGGCCAAAGAACTCACTGATGACGTCTGAGATGTACTAGTGATATAAATTTATGAATATAATTTGTACCTGTAATGAATGTGTTGGATGTTGATCGGCATTCTTAAACTGAAGATACGAAAAGAGTAATCCAGCTGATGAATTACAATTTTTTTCGGATGTTGCTGGCTCAACACACTTGGTTGTCTAGTTAATTTCTTGGGTGAGATGACTCTATGGAGTCTGCATGCCCTCTCTGTGTCTGACTGTTCTTTTGCCTGGTAGTCTGAGTTCCTCTCACACTCTGAAGACATACTCTGAGTGAGTTTGTGCACTTGTTCTTTAATATTCTGGTGATTCAATCTGGGATTAGTTTAAAATGCCTTGTGGTCCACTAAGTGACACTGAGCACTGGAATAGGGCAGGGTACCCATATGACCCTGAATTTGAGGAAAATAATAATCAGACAAAGAAAGAAAGAAAGAAAGAATGAATGAATGAATGAATGAATGAATGAATGAATGAATGAATGAATATTAATTTATGGCACTTTATCCTGGTGTGTTGGGACAGCATATCAGCACAGTGGATAGCACTGTCTGCTCACAGAAAAAGGTTCTCCAGTTCAGTTATCAAATGGAGTTTACATGTCTTCCATGCATTTTTGTGGGTTTTCTATCCCACCTCACAAAGGCATGCAGTAGATACATGTCCTCCATGTATTTTTGTGGATTTTCTGGGGGTACTGCAGTTTCATCCCACCTCATGAAGGCATGCAGTGGATACATGTCCTCCATGTATTTTTGTGGATTTTCTGGGGGTACTGCAGTTTCATCCCACCTCATGAAGGCATGCAGTAGATACATGTCCTCCATGCATTTTTGTGGGTTTTCTGGGAGTACTGCAGTTTCATCCTACCTCACAAAGGTATGCAGTAGACTGTTGACTTTATAGTCTCCCTAGGTATGCTTGTGGCATGTGTGCTATGGAAAAAAGCTCTTGCATTCTATTTCTGTTCCATACTCCCCTAGCAAACTCTGTGAGTGGTAGCGACTGTTCACAGAATCCCTTTAGGATTCAAATATGACTTGTGAAACACGGATATACAGATCCTGGTGTATTAGTAACATTTTTGATATCAGATCAGAGTAAATGTATACTCATGCATAGCATATTCAAACATCTTTGTCTTTTGCTTTTATACAGCTGTCTATACTTATGTTATTTCTGTTCATACAGAAGCAAAGTATAGATAGTTTTTAACCATTCAGCCTCTTTAGGAGTTACATACTGAGAAACATACTGCAATTACATCAGCACATATCACAGCCTGGTTTCTGTCAGCAACAGAATCTAGTCATAGATCTGAGCAGTCCTGGGCTCCTAAAGTCATTCAAGAGTAATCCCAGTTTTAGATTAAATTGTAATTTCCTTTTATGTGTGCCAAGCAACGAGCAATGCATTGAACAAAATTAAACACTTATTCAAAATACATTTATGCAGTTTAAAAGATAAAGGAGTCGACTTGACAAGATTAAGCTATAATCTTAAAATATACTTAGGTACAGCAGTGCTTATGTTTCATGCCAGAAATATAAGCACAGTTGTTTATAAATGAGAGTAAGAGTTTTCTGACATTTACTGCTTAACCATATCCAAGAATTCAGTGTGGCAAAGTCATGCAAGCCTATTGTCAGAAACAAGACAACAGAGGTCAGAATCCTACGTATATTTTATAATTCTTTGTCTAAGTCCCATGGAGATGCTTGCTTAGCTCGTGACCTTCTAAAGTAAAGAAAAAAATGGCAAATTTGGGGAATAGCAGAAAACTATTTTGTGGTTCATTTTATGTAGCCATTCAAGATAATCAACTAAATGTGAAAAAAGATTTTATATCAGTGAAAGGGTCATTAAAACCATTTTATTAAGTCATTTGTTTTCCATTGCTTGGTTTAGGGAACTATACCCTATCCCGTGGTTTTTCCAACTAACAGAAGGAGGAATGATGCTGTTCCAACCAATTGTTTGCTATTGCATAGTTATCACGGTTGAGTTTCTGTTGGCTGTTTGCTTGTTTTGTCTTATTTTAATTTGTGATGCATTGTGCAGTCCAGCTTTTGTTACAGCTGAGCTGTCCAATACTGCACAAACGTGGATTACGCACCTGTGCAGCAGAGTTACTGACAGTGACTACTATATATAAATCCCTAAATGCCAGAGAAGTGACCTTTTGAGGTAAATTTGAGGATTGCAGTAGTTTGTGTGAATTCAATTATATAATTCTTTTTTTTTTTTTTTTGTACATCTCTAAGGACAACAGGTTAAATTGCATTGTGCTAAGCATTTATTTGCTAGTGGCTAGTTATCACCTGAGTTTCAATTGGCTGTTTGCTTGCTCTGTCATGCTTTATTCTGGATTGCATTATGTTGTGCTGTCATGTATTTGCTTCGCAGTGCATGCTAAACTCTAGCCTGTTCTTACTTACATACTTCAGGAGACCTGAAATCATCTTCCATAAATAGTTAAATAACACAAAGCAGCTTGCAATTCCATGGAACATTAACTATCACTCACTCCCTTGACTGTATTTGTTTACTTTACTGTGTTTGCTTACCTGAGGCACATGTGCTGGTATTCTGTGCCACTTTCCAATTGTTTCACTTTGCTATTGAATAAGCACACTCTCCTAATTTGATGGCATCCATGTCTGTACTCCTGAATCATTTTGACTGTATTAATCAGTCACTTTGCCTTACAGTACAGTACTTCCACAAGCTGGTAATCTGTTTTATTCTACCTTATTGTAATGATTGCATTTTACCTCACTAGTAACACTCAGATGTGTACTTATGAATAATTTTTAGCTATTTACTGATTCAGTTGTAGTACTTAAGCCTATATTGTTTTCTCACAGTGTTTCTGTCTGCACAGCACCAAAACCTGGATTAAAACGTGTATAGTTGCACACCTGCAGTTATAAACCTTGCAGAGTACTTCTTAGCTGCTACTGTCTAACTTGAAAACTTGTACTCCTGTAGATAGAGTAGTCTTTAGCATACAGTGGCTGTTAATTCCTCTAACCTAAGTAGTGCACTATTACCTTGAACACTTCCTCCCTTGTTAAACCAAAACTACTTCCCACATCAATCCTTGTACCATGGCTTTGGCATTAAGACAGAACAATCTGCTCTTACCCCCCCCCCCCCCCCAGCTAGCATTTTTACCCTTGCCAGCTTGAGGCAGTGTTGCAACTGTCTCATGTTTACCAGCTGCCACCTGCCACTTCATAACAACACCTCAATCTGTAGGAAATATGTGAATATTTACACAAGTTTGCTAAACTCTTACATCAGGCTACGTTTGGTTTGTACCTCACTTTCACATCACTACATCAATCACTTCACATCACCAGACTTTTAATATATTCTATGGCTGTACAAAACAACCTAACCAAAGCCTTGTAGAGTCTGCACAAGAAAATCTTGCCCCAAGCACTTGACATTCCACCTACTCCAGCACTCATTAACACTTTGTTTTCACATAGCTTCCAAACTAGTCACCAGAGAGGAAGGCAGAAGCCAATAAGTCAATAAAAAACTACATCCGTGAGGTGAAATATACTAAGCATTAGTGACTGTATTATAAAACACATTAACTCTATACGTACCAAGCTAGACAAGAACAGTGTGACCACGAGCTGCCTGTCTGTAACCAGAATCTGAGATTCTACTGCACAATACACTGACCCTGCAGTTAACAGACTAGACAAGAATAGAGTGACCATGAGCTGCCCGTCTGTAACCAGAATCTGAGATTCTACTGCACAACACACTGACTCTGCACTTAACAAACTAGACAAGAACAGCATGACTACTAGCTGCCTGACAGTAACCAGAATCTGAGATTCTACTGCACAACACACTGACCCTGCACCTAACAGACTAGACAAGAACAGCGTGACCACGAGCTGCCTGTCTGTAACCAGAATCTGAGATTCTACTGCACAACAAACTGACTCTGCACCTAACAGACTAGACAAGAACAGCGTGCCCATGAGCTGCCTGTCTGTTATCAGAATCTGAGATTCTACTGCACAACACACTGACCCTGCACTTAACAGAGTAGACAAGAACAGCATGACTATGATCTGCCTGTCTGTAAGCAGAATCTGAGATTCTACTGCACAACACACTGAGCCTGCACTTAACAGACTAGACAAGAACAGTGTGACCATGAGCTGCCTGTCTGTAACCAGAATCTGAGATTCTACTGCACAATACACTGACCCTGCCCTTAACAGACTAGACAAGAACAGCATGACCACGAGCTGCCTGTCTGTAACCAGAATCTGAGATTCTACTGCACAACACACTGACCCTGCACTTAACAGACTAGACAAGAACAGCGTGACCATGAGCTGCCTGTCTGTAACCAGAATCTGAGATTCTACTGCACAACACACTGACCCTGCACTTAATAGACTAGACAAGAGCAGGGCAGCTGAGAGCTGTATGTCTGATACCAAAATATGAGCCATCATAAGTTCACTGAGGACACATAAACCTGACAAATATGATTACAACCTAGTGGTTTTCCCCATGGATGTGAATGGCCTTAGGTATTCCATCATAAGGGATATGTAGAGAAATGCAACAGAAATGACTATGCATGTGTTACAGGCATGGAAAGTATTGTATTTTAAGAGCATCTTGCCTTCATCAGATAGATGTTTTAATATCAGGAAAAGATAATTGGCTTCAATACTTGGCTAAGTAGTTGGTTTCATTCACAGGAGAGCCACTATGTGTCAGCCTGGGATGAGACTGCAAATAAATGACCTGCTTTGGCAAGGATGGCTTACAACTCACACCAATGCTTTCACATACTGGTAAAATACTTGACCTTATAGTGCTTTTTCTTGGTCAGGTCCACTTACTGGACATTCCAATATAGCAAACTTAGATGCAGACAATATCAACTTGGTGCTGGTCAAAGCAAGTCCTCCAAAAGAAGATGTAGGAACTCCAGGCACTGCTGCAACTTGAACACATCCACTCCACATTTGTGTATTTACCAAAACTTGGTTTTAATGCAGCAAGAGCAGAGCAATCATTCTATACCAGGGCTCACCACCTATCATGCTTTCAAAACTAGGAGTCACTGTGGCAGGATATGTGTTTCGGAAAAAGTCCAGTAACTCACATCAAATTATTCATAATCTTAATGCGTCTAGTGATCTGATTCATGTACAACAAAAACAAGCTGCTATATTATTTCCTACTACAGCTCCTCATAGATGTCCCCTACAACCATGATAACTACCTCACTACACTTGTAGGGATCACTGTCAAATTGAAATTATCATGTTGCAAAACTTTAACTGTCCAGTCAATTTTTTTTTTTGGGGGGGGGGCATGTACCCAATGCCCCATGTCTATGCCATATCTACCACCAACTCTTGATTCCCCTGGACTTTCTCCAATATTTAGTTGGGAATGGTCATGGAACCAAAAGGTGACCTGGAGGTCTTGGCCTTTGCATTCCACTGGGGAGGTTTCCATTATGCCCTACCCACCCTCCATGCATCCTTACATGTGGTAACGTAATGATGCTTGAGAGGCAGGTGTGCAATAGGGGAGTGTGGCATGCCATCCTGCCTCTTTGACAGCTCAGCCATGCTCACCTGCCTTACCCCTCCATAGAAAATGAGTGATCCATAGATTGCATCCTGACTGGAGAACACACATTGTCCAGCAGGGTACTAATATACAAGTAATGCCCACTGAAAAATGAGTCCTCCTCTTCATGGCAGGATATCAAGCTACCGTGGAGGTCAGGCAGAAAAATCCTAATGGCTGCCATTATTTCACGCACGCTAAACAGTACTTCTACTGTTTAGCGTGTGTAAAATGTAAAAAAAAAAAAAAAAAAACAGAAAATTAAAAGAAAAAGTGTGTGTTTTTAATCTTTATGTCTGTTTGTGTGTAAATGTATGCGTGCATGTGAATGAAAGCAAGATCAATCGAGCCGTTATTTTACACTTGCTAAGCAGTGTTTTTGCTGTTTAGCAAGTATAAAAAAAAATAATAAAATAAATAAAAAAGTGTATATGTGTATATGTATGCATATGTATGCACATGTATGTGTTTTATGTTTCTGTTTGCATGTGTGAGTGAATGTTGTGTGTGTGTGTGTGTGTGTGTGTGTGTGTGTGTGTGTGTGTGTGTGTGTGTGTGTGCGCGCGCGTGTGTGTGTGTGTGTGTGTGTGTGTGTGTGTGTGTGTATGTCTATAAGTGAGAGTGTATGCATGTATGAAAGCAGAAGAGACTGTGTGTGTGAGAGATAGTGAAGAGTGAGAGCAATCCCTGGCAGCAGCAGCAAAGAGGCCTGCATACCTCTCAACCTCTTACCTAAACATATCTAGATAAGCATAAAATAAAAGGGGGACAAAAGCTCAAAATAACAATATATTTTTACATGATCCTGTTATAAAATCACAAGATTGCTTCAACATTAGGATTTGTGTTAGCTTGCATTTTCTGAAGCAGAGGTGTGTGCATGTGTGCTTGCATATGCGAGATCGATCACTGGCAAAAGTAGTAAAGAGGTCTACATACCTCTCAACTTTTCAGCTAAATAAATACGGGTAAATTCAATATAGGGAGAACAAAGACTCAAAAATAGGAACAGATTTAAATTATCATTCTTATAAAACTTGCTTAAATAACAGGATTTATATTGGAATGAATGTTCTAAACAAAATGAAAGTTTGAAACTCAAATCTATGTCATCATAAATGGCAACAAACCACTTGTTTTAGGAGGAAAGGAACCAAAAAAAAAGTATTATATTTTCGTTGTAAAATGTTTCTTTCAACACCATTAAAATATACTACAGCAAGTTTAAAACATTAGGCGGAGGAGCTATTTTAGATCAAATATATATATAAAAAAATAACATAGTACTTAATAAAAGTAAATAAGTAAGTAAAATACAACAATTTTACACATAGCCCATTCTCTAAGCACAATAATGCCCTCCACAACGTGTTAATGTGTAATTAACACCCTTCCTGGGGTGCAGAGGACCTCCGTCTGTGGCACTGGGCACCATAATACCCCTGCGTGGGAGTTAATTACACATTAACACACACCCTGTCAGGCATTATTGATTGCTTAAACTACACCCCACTGATGCGATATCTCCTGCCTCCTCATCACAGGTAATGCTCTTGTAACCGCCCATCTCTACCTTACTACTCCAAAAGTGACTTGAGACACTAACCAAACCCAGGTCAACTGACCTGTAGTCAGGGGTTTATCCCTCTATGCCACCAGAGTGTCTCAACTACCCAGCCATTGATTGGCATACTTTGCACTACAAAAAATAAATATACTCAGTGTTTCTTAGATATTATTAAACCGAATGCCATGGAACAAACTGTTACATTCTCCACTAGGGTTACAAATACTCGTGTAGTCTGCCTGTACCCCACCCTGTATCAAAGTATCCCTAATAAAATATGACCACAAATTAGTTTTCTTTTCCTTTTGTCTCTCCATACCCCCCCCCCCACACCACCAAATATGTTGCTGTTTCAGGACATCTCCAAGACTGATCTACTACAGCTCTCAAATGATCTAGGTGAATTCTCTAAGAACCCCCGACCCCCACCCAAGGATCCTGTAGAAAAGATAATATCTTTCATCTCTGTCTTGTACTGATACCTCAGTAGTTGTCTAGGTGTACCAGTGCCTATCACTGTTAAATCAGAACTATCTGAACTGTTTTATCAAACTTTTCCATCTTATCTTAATTACTAGGTTTGTTCAAGAAGCCTGAAGAATTGCCACAGTGATGCCCCTACATAGAACCTCCCCTTCCATCACTCTCATCAGACTTATATCTAAGTGCATGGAATGAATCACCTCTGAGCTCATAAATACAGACATAGGCAACATTATTGATCCTGAACCAAGCTGGACTGGATTTGTGAGGAATACCTGCCAGCTAAACCTGATTAGGGGCAGCTCAAACACCTGTACAAAACACCTTACTCTATACCAGCAAATTAGAAAAAATTAATTAGAGTTGTAGGCAAAGCTGGATCCAGCACTAAGGGACCAAGGGAGTTACCTAGGACCCACTTGCTTGGGGGGGCCCACTGGGGGCTGCCATAGAATTTAAGTTTTAATTAAAAATAAAACAAATGTTTCTGTCCATCTTTACTTTTTTTTTTAAGTCTCGCTCATTGCTGTACATGCGTCCTGATGCACAACAGCAATGCGTGAAACTTAAATGCACATTAAAATATTCTCAGTTTGCTTGCTTCGTTGGACCCAGAGAACCATGCAGCTGTTTGCTTTGTTAGAACTAGAGAACCATGTGGCTGCTTCATCAGAAATGAAGAACTGTCATGCGCAGAGTGCTGCTACCATAGACAAGACTGTCTAGGAGAAAAGCATTCCAGGTACTACTCAGAGAGGTGTCTGTGTATAAAATGCCTCAGTTAGAATTACAGATTAGTTAATTAGCTTGTTCAGGCTCATAGTCTGTACCTTGTCTACAGGAGACAAGAATCTTAATCCTCTGCACCAGCTACCACACTGTTCACTTAAATGTGCTGAAATGGGTATTTTTTTGTCTTTTATTGGTTCATACGTTTTTGGTTGACTGCCTAATGGAAAAAATCTTCAAAGCTACAGGGCTGCATTTTCAAGGAATGTGAATTTAAGTGCATTTTCAAGGAATGCAGTTCCGGTGCTTTTCCAAGGAATGCACGTTTCAGAGCATTTCCAAGGAATGTGAGTTTCAAGGAGAGATAAGTTTCATGTTGCTCTTGCTAAATCTGTTTTCAGTGTGAAACTTTTTGTTTAGCAAATGACCATCAGTGTTTTTGCTATAGAATTACACAGCATGTAGTACAACAGGTAGCATACTTCCCTTTGGTAGAGAAGGCAGTGGACTCTACTTCTAGACCACGTAGATGGATTGCTGATATTGCTATGCATTTTAAGGGGGGATTGCACTCCTGAATGTGTCGTCCTCTGGATGAAATGTTAAACTGAGGCCCTCTCTGTCTGTGTTAATGGTAGTTACTGTGAGACTTTTTACACCCATCTGAGCTATCCAAAAGAGAAGGGTGAAATTCTTCAATGCCCTGACCAAATTTACACTAGTAGTATAAACACCACCAAGGGTCTCCCCTGACATTACTAGTCTAGTGAGACTAAACTGGCCAACAAAGGATATTTAAATTAAAATGTTTAAATTAAATCTATATCTCTGCCTTCATTTCAAAAGTAAAGAAGAAAACAGTATGTGCACTGACAGTTTTGGGCAGCGTTTATGGTAAATGGAGGGAGAAAGATGAGTAATGTGTCACAGAAATGGCTGCAGGTGAGGGGCTGGTCCATTCCCCTACCTAGGGCCAAATTCGATCATGATCTGGCTCTGGTTATAGGATCATAACCCAACATATTCCACACAACTATGGAAGAAACTTCTATGTTATCAAGAACAATAACTATATAGCCACCTTCAAAGCAAAGTTAGATTTACTACACCTACAGCTAAATGCCCTAAGGAAACACGTAAGATGAGTGGCAGTCATAGCCATCACAAATATCCAAAAAAAACCCACCAAAACACCAAAAAGAAAAAAAATGTATTATAGCAGCAAAAAGTTTTATTGCAACAAACTTCAGTTGAGTGCGTTTGTTCATAACACAAACTTTTTGCTGCTATAATACATTTTTTTTCTTTTGGTGGCTGTTTTTTGGATGTTTGTGACGGCTACGATTGCCACTTATCTTGTATGTTTCCTGAGGACATTTAGCTGTGATTCTTGTGGTTATTTGTTTCAGTCACACAGTGCTGGCTACTAATTAAGTTAACGTTAAATTTACCAAAATTTCAACTTAAGAATTATGTGTATGGCCCTACTCGTCAGGGCTCTTAACAGTTCTAGCAACTGCTTGCCTCATAACTTCCCATGTTCTTATGGATGGGATGACAGTCCATTGCAGGGCCCAATCACATGCCCACACACATCTTTGAGTCTTGCATATTTAAGATATGATATTGCTCATGACACCTATTACATGTAGCCATTTCATCAATTACATCCATAAATAAAAATGTAAGGAGTCTGTCTTCTGGTTTGTCTAAAGGAGATCTTCTGAACAGGACCTGTCATCCTGCTAAAACACAAAGGAGGCAAAATCTGATAGAAAATATTGTCTGTCCTTACTACACTGATTTCAGAACATCACTCCTCTAAGAAGAATGTGTTTTATTATTTAAAAAAAGTCTCAATTTCAGTTTGTCAGTTTACTTTCCATCTTTGACAAACTTTTTTTTTGTTTTAAACCAAAAGATTTTCTTTTTAATTCAAGCATGACAGGAAGACAAGGGTTGAACTACAAATGTTAAAAGTGGAAAAAAGGAAGCAAAAATAGAAAACAAAGATCTGCAATCAGGCATAAATAGCATTGTCAATACAAATATAATACTATATAAATATAATGTTTACGTAAAAGGTCCTCTATGTATGTATGTATGAAGGGATTGCAGTTATTATGGGCTTTTTAAAAACACTATTAACTATACCAATAGATACAAATATTGCAGTGGCTGTACCCCCATACTTCCTAACAAAATATACTAACTCTCAAATCACTATACCTCAAACCAAGTTACATTTAATTTCAATGTTTAATCTCTTTGGTCAGACAGATCCAGATTCTTCAGTTCAAGATCCAAGCAAAAAGGCATGTGCAACATTTTGGTTTTTCATTTATCACAGGTTTACCCAAATTACAGTATGCAATAACTATCAGGGCTTCTTGTAAAATACAAGGAGTAAAAGGTCAGGATTATCAAATTTAATTCATGAAAGAGAAGAATATTTCAGAACATCATCCAATTAGACAATTTAAACCAGATGAAAAGCTGAGAGTAGGAACATGACTTATTTCTACTGTTAGGATTTTATACCTCGTAATAGTCAATAAAAAAGGCCCATGCTTCCATAAAAGGAAGATCTGTTGATTTCCATTTCTTAAGCTTGCATCTTCATATTGCAACAACAAAAGCCTCAGGAAACATTCACTGACAGAGGAACAGTTAACATTTTCAACACATTTGCTAGTGCATGATCAGAAATACAAAAATGTGTTGTGATGTATAACAGGGTTTTAGCAAAAACATGGAAAGTAGTTTCTCATAACTGCCTCCAGACAATGCCAGCAAAACAGAAATGAGTTTCGATGCATCTTGTGAAGAAGCCTAGTCAGTACTGAAATGGCACGTGCATGATCATCCAAGAGAACAGCTGTCCAAATAAAGGAGTGGGCTATACTCAAACGTCAGACTCCTGTCTGCATATTTACTGCACAAACTGCTGGACTTACTCGCTTGAATTCCCTCATAGTTTTGTACAGAATGGAAACATAGAGAATATCCCTACAGAATCTGAAAGTCAAATGACTGGGTCAGAGGAATAGCTCACAAAATATCCTAAAAAAGGTGGAGCACTGAAAGAAAGTTGGTATCTCCCTTCTTTCTGTCTTGCACTGATACATAAGTATAAGTCCATCCATATACAACCCTTTTTCCCATTTTGCACATGGGGTTAGGGTGTCTTTTCAACAGTAAAAATCATCCAGAGCCAAGGTTTACACTGCCAGGCAGCTAGCCCTACCACAGTAGTTCTTCCACACTACACACTCACACTTATGAT
>NC_056744.1:1392212999-1392232999 GCF_019279795.1 Protopterus annectens | reverse complement strand
TTAGAGTAAGTTATATAAGGATAGTATTCCAGAGTTTGGAGACGTTGCTTGCGTAGAGAGAGCCACTGTAAGAGTTGTCAAATCAATGGATGGCGGAGACTTATTTGTCATTAGACTGAGGTTCTATTGTGACTGAGTAGCACTGCAACAGTAAGCCTATGGAAGGATTTTAAACAATTGGTAGAGTATTTTATGGACGGTTGTTAATTAGGAGTATTTAAGGCTATTGGATAGTTCCAGCCATTGCAAGATAGTGCTATATAGTGGTGGGTTTTGGATGGAAAACCTAGCTACTTTATTGTAGCATTGTTCCATTTTAGAAATTAGAGTGGAGTATAAAACAGTGAGAATAGAGTAGCTATACAATACTTTAGGTGTATATATATATATATATACACATACCTATGTTCAGGTTTTGTGGCAAGTGTTAATGAAGATGGGTTTTGCACTGTAGAGAACATCTAATGTCTAGTGAGTTTTTTAACTACTTCTTCAATGTGGATTGAAGTTTAGGTTTTGTTCATTACTCCTAGATGGGGGACTATTAGGTGGATTTTTTCTGAAGGCTGGAGTTAGGGAGGAATACCTTTTTATTATCAATTCAGTACATTGTAATTCATTCACTGTAGGGGTTCATTCTGTTTCCCAGAACTGAACACCAACTTCTCCTTTCAAAAATAGCAAATGCTATCTGACAGTATATCTCTCAGCCACCTTTTCATACCACAATAAATAGCTCAGTTAACACACCTGCTCTTACTATTACACTCGGGTATCTTTCTGTTCTTAAATAAGCAAGTACAACTTAACAGAAACTCTTCATTTAAAGAAACATCACTGTTGTTTACAGTGGACTCTTTATAACACTGATTGAAACATTATTTACACAACTATTTGCTCATTTGTGTGTTACTTATATATTTTCAAATGGGGAAAACTATTACTCTACATCTATCCCTATCTATCAGTTTATCTACCCCTGGGATATAGTAAATTCTGTGTAGGCTTCACATGAAGCCTACATGGAGTTTACATGTGTGTATGGTGATGCACGGTGAGCAGCAGCACTAATTACATATTAATGTCATGCTCCGTGTTTAAACATAAAAAAGCACAGTTTCGTGGCTGGCAACAGTGTTGCTAGCCAAGAAACTGTGTAAAGCAACATGGAAAGAAAACCTATTTCCATCAGAGCACAGTAGGCAATCAGGTTTGCATGGAATGTTACAGTTCTCACCAGGGCACAGTTCTCAACCTCTTAGTGCAAGAAATCTGGACAACACCCAACATAATGGGGGACAATGGCCCAGAAATAGGGACAGATTTTACATATTTGCTCTTTTAAACTTAGAAATGTGCTGGAATAACAAGGTTTGTGTTAAGATACATTTTATGAAAGATTTGATGTCTGAAACTCAAATGTATGTAATTATTTTGTGACTTCTGTCCTGAGATCATTCCTGTGATATGGCAGAAAACCATAAATTTTATAAGGAATGGACCAAAAGACATAAGGCAGAAATCTGTACATTCTATGAAAATCTGGGCAGTTGAGAGATATGATACTTGGTCCAAACACATAGGACAGTGTATACAGTGAAGAGTATTGTGAAATCCCATTCTAGGCATTCTGTACCAAAGTTGTTTAAACGATCTGTAAGGGTACATGGACTGCCATGTAAAATAAACACTCAGGGGGAGTCTGTATATTGAACAGGGACACACAGATGAATTGTAGGTACGAACACAGGGAATAAGGACAGGTGAAACAACCGAATGTACAGCAGATGAGGGCATGTCAATGGAAGGGAGTTGTAGCAGAAACACCATATCAATGTGGTACAGTGCAGACTGCACAGTGAACGTGTGTATTATGTGACTGTCACAAAAGGTGATATAACAATGGAGAAGATGTCTGTGTGAAATAAGCATCCTTACATGAACAATGCAGAGGACATCTATCAGGGATGTTATGTACAATCAGGGTAGGGTGCATATTGTTAAACTGTGCAGACTGATTTGCCTGAATATGAGTGTAATCTTAGCAGAGGTCTCCAGCAAGTGGGACACAGATGAAGGCTCATTGACAACAGTAAAAGAAGCACTCACAATCACTGACAATATCAGAATAATGCCACCAGTAATCCCATGTCTCTGACATAACATATGTGATTCTGATTTGTCAGAGATTGTCCTGCACAAACACACTTGTACAGCTATTATGACATGTCCGCACTCTATGAGGTAATCACTCACACTGTCCTGACACTGTAACATCTGCTGAAGGTGTTAGGAGGGACACTGCTATATCTGTACATGACATTATTTTATTTATTTATTTAACATTTCTTTTACCAGGATAAATCAACTGGACAACAGGTGTCCATTTTCAGTGGACTCCTGGGTAGAAAAGCTCCAAGGAAGCAACACTGTAAATACATACGTTAGATAACAAGAAAGCTAGCATAGAAGGTAAAAACAGTTAAATGCAAAACAATCATATAGTACAGTCAGAAGATTACATGTCTACAATAACAGAATAATCTGTGTAACTAAGATACTCAGGAGTAGGTCCTTATTTACAATATTTACAAGAAATACATTGCAGGTGACAGTATAATGTATGCATTAGAAGCTTCAGCGGGTAGTCTGCCTACAGTGCAGTGAGGATTCGGGGGGGGGGTCTCTGCAGTTACAGAGAAGATTAGCAATGAAGTGTGATTTAAGGAGGCCTTTGAATGTGTTTGTGTGATTTTGTAGCCTGAGTACAGGTCGGAGGGTGTTCCATGCTTTTGCAGCCTCATGGGAGAATAGGGCTTCTCCATAGTTGTTCTTGCATGGATTGACTTCAATCAGGGATTTGTTACTTGATCATAGTTCCCTGTTGGAGTTGTGAAAGTTTAACATGTCAGCTGGGGCAGGGGTTCTCCCAGGATGGTATAGAATTTGATGAGCTATGATGAGTTGGTGGTAGAGTAGCATGTCTGGAAATTCTAACCAGTGTAGTTTAAGTAGGGATTGGCAGTGGTGGGAGTGTGATCTAGTATTGGCAGCGAACCTAGCTATTTTGTTGTAACATGTAGAGAGTTTGTTCAGGTTGGTTTTATTAATGTTGGTAAGAACTGGAGAGGCATAAAGTAATGTTGATAAGAGATGAGTTCTGGCTATTGTAGTTCTAGACTCAGGGGTTAGGAACTGTTTGCAACCTTAGAGGCAACCTAGTTTTTTATGGACTTTAGAGATAGTTTGGGATATGTGTTTGTTGTATTTAAGGTGTTGATCAATAGTGACACCTAGCAGTTTTGCCTCAGCTACTGGGCTGATGAGAGTGCTACTGGCTGACAGGATGGTGAAGGTGGGGGCACAGTGTTTAGTTGGGTGGAATAGCATTAGCTGTGTTTGTTGGGGTTTAGTATCAATTGGTAGTTGGTTAGCCAGTTCTCTACCTCAATGAAGGATTATTGGGTTTTACTTTATACTAGACGGATGTTGGGTGCTGAACAGATTAGGGTTGTGTCATCTGCATACTGGACAATTTTGGCTTTAGTGGTTACTAGGTGGAGATTATCTGTAACTATGTTAAAGTGAAGGGGGCCAAGGATTGAGTCTTATGGGATGCCGTATGTGATGGGGAGTGGGGGGATAGGGAGTTGCCCCATTTGACAAATTGTGAGCAGTTGTTTAGGTAACTGTTAAACCATTGTAGGGTGGGTTATCAAGGTTGAGTTCAGAGAGGCAGGTAAGGAGTCTGTTATGGGATACAGTATTGAATGCTTTGGATAAGTCTTGGAAGGTGGTAGAGACCAGTTTCCCTTGGTTCCTGTGTGAGTTTATGGTATTGGAGAAGTTAATTAGGGCAGTGTTAGTGCTATTGGATGGTCTGAATCCATGTTGGGTTTTAGATAGTAGGTTGTTGGTTAGTAGGTGGGTAAGGAGTTGGTGGTGGATACATTTTTCTAGAATTTTTGAGAGGGGTGATAGGATTGCAATGGGACAGTAGTTGGAGAGGTCAGTAGAGGGGCCACCCTTGTGAAGGGGGATCATATATGAGATTTTCCACAAGAATGGAATGGTGCACATTGAAACAGATCTATTAATGAGTATGGAAATGGGGGTAGGCAATGGCCTTGGCTGCAACTTGGAGATACTGGGCTGGGAGACTGTTGGCAGCTAGGGTGGTAGGTTTGAGTTTTGCTAAAAGTTTTTGAATGGTTGATGTTGGTACTGGGTTGAGTGAGAAGGGGATGGAGTTAGTCTGGCAGTTTAGGGATTGTGGTTGGGTTGTGGGTGATATATCTATATCTATACTACAGCTCTGTACTTGAACCTCCTCAGTACAATAATAGAATGCAATGCTATGTTTTACATGTACCTCAACAGATACACAGGAGAGACCACAGGGGTTTCTCACCAAGAAAACACTGGGCCTACAAACTATGCCATAATGTATGTGAATAGACTGGAACAATGTCACTGTAAACAGTATTGTATAGGATGACATGACTGCTGCCTGGCCTCCAGACCAGCCTCTGAGACTGCCCTGGTGGGAATAGTGAACATCAACAAATCAGATATAACTGATGACATCAGCAGTGTCTGCTGAGAAGAATATGGTAATAACAGGGTCCCACATGCTGGTGTAAAAGGCTGTCAATGGCAAGCAAGTGCACACACACACACACACACACACACACACACACACACACACACACACACACACACACACACACGCACTGCCTGTACACTGAGAACAGAATCCCTTCCCATCAAACTACATAGACTACAGAACTCTGTATTTAAGGCAAGCTCCACAGGTCAAGTCTGATTTGGAGTGTCTTAGACAACACTTTGTAGCAGATGACATCAGCAGTGTATGTTGACGAGAATATGGTAATAACACTGTCCCATATGCTGGTGTCAAAGGCGCTCTGAGATGTCAAGCAAGTTTACAAACACATACTCCCCAGTTGACTGCAGTGAGAACAGAACCCCTATCTATCTAATTACACATGCTACAAAACTATGTATTTAAGGCAAGCGCCACAGTTCAAGTCTGAGCTGGAGTGTCTCAGACAGCACTTTATAACTGATGACATCAGCAGTGTTGGATGAGGAGAATATGGTAATAACTGCGTCCCACATGCTGGTTTAAAAGGCCCTCTGTAATATCAAGCAAGTGCACAAACACACATACACCATTTGACTGCAGTGAGAACAGAACCCTGACTATCTAACTACACAAACTATAGAACTCTGTATTTAAGGCAAGTGCCACAGCTCAAGTCTGACTTGGAGTGTCTCAAACAACACTTTATAGCTGATGACATCAGCAGTATCTGATGAGGAGAATATGGTATTACTAGTGTCCCACATTCTGGTGTAAAAGGCTCTCTGTAATGTCAAGCAAGTGCATAAACAAATAAACACACACACACACACACACACACACACACACACACACACACACACACACACACACACACACACCAGCTGACTGCAATGAGAAGAGAACCACCTACCTAAGTATGCAGACTACAGAGCTCAGTACTTTACGCAAGCACCATGGCACAAGTCTGACTTTTACAAGGCTGCAGGGCAATTTACAGTGTATGATATCAGAAGTGGATGTTGGAGAGAAGATATTGGGAGGCCTGCATGAAATGGATGTGTAGGCATGTGCAAGTGTCATAATACAGTCAATCCAAGGGATTGGAGTGGTAAGTGTAGAATGCACACTTATGCTCCTCTGGCTAGATAGACACACACACACACACACACACACACACACACACACACACACACACACACACACACACACACACACACACCAATTGACTGCAGTGAGAACAGAAGCCCCCACTTATCTTATGCAAGTGCGACAGCACAAGTCTGACTTTCACAAGGCTGCAAGGCAGCCTATAGTGGATGACATCAGCAGTGCATGTTGGAGAGAAGATTTTGGAAGGGAAGCATAGGTTCATAGCTTCAGTGGTTTATAGGAGGTTACTAGGCTAAAGGCCCTAGGGTGTTTACAAGCTTAGCTGTGTAAAAACCCAAGTACCCTTATTGAGCATAGTTAGATGGTCATTGTTTGCAGAGTGATTTTATGATCAGCACTAATTGCCCTTGTCCAAGAGGGACATAGGTGACACCCCTGGGGTGGATTTACATTCACCCATCCAGTTGTCAAGGTTGTGCTTGAATAGGGTCATTGAAGAGCACTACTTCACATGCAGTGGGAACCTATTACAGAGGAGTGGCAATCACTGGGATATATATCTGTCTCTCCAGCATGTTCTGTTTATGTCACAGACTAGGTTGAGATCTCTGGAGTAAGTTATCCTTTTCCCATTTGATTTGCAGATGTCCAACATTTCCAGTAGTGCAGGGTCTAAAACTACTCTGCAGGCCTGGCATACATCGTCTCTCAGCAGCCTGTATGATATTGAGTACAGTGGCAGATCTTTCAGTCTTTCCATGCCATGTTTGTCATGTTTGGAGGCCCTGGATTCTCCTTGTCAGAAACGTCTGTGTTTTCTCCAGTTGCTACAGGTGTCTGGTGAGGTACATATACAAGGGAGCATTGTACTCAATTAGTGATCTAATAAGGGTCGAGTACAGTGGAGTTGTGACCTCCCTGGTCTTGGATGTAATACATTTATTTATGAGGTGCACAGTGTAGAATGTGTGTCTCACCACTATGGACACATAGTGATTGAAGTTTAGATTGCTATCAACATGTGTTCCCAAGTCTCACAACACTGACTTTGACCTTAGATGTGTGCTATATATGTTATAAATAGCAGGGGTACTTCTTTGCCAAAGGGGACAATCAGGCACTTCTTTGCTTTATGGTTAAGTCCATGAGTTTGGCCCCAATCATTTGTCTGTGTCTGCCCTTTCTGTAATATGCTACCATTGTAGGGGGAATCTATATCATTGCAACCAGTTGACAGTCATCTGCAAACTTGGTAAGCCACAGGCCTTCTACCTTCACCTGGATTTCAGATAAATAGTTTCCAAACAGTTGAGGGCCCAGCCCAGATCCTTGTGGTATTCCACTGGTAAGTGGTCTGGTGGTGGAGGTGGACTCCCCAACTTTGACAGTGTGCATTATGTCAGTGAGCCAGTTAGCTATTCATCTAGTAATGTGTGGGTTAATTCCCAGATGGGAGATTTTCTCTATGATACCTGAATGGGGGATTGTGACAAAGGTCTTGGTTAAACCAACATAGGTAGTATGTCCTGTTATCACTCATCCAGGGCTTTCAGGACAGTACCAAAGAAGTCCACTAGGTTTAACAAGCAAGATCTACCCTGGAGAAAAAACAAAATGGGTCGGGTCAAGTGTGTTGAAGGTCACATATGTCCCTGTCAATAAGGTCCATTATGGTTCTTTCCATAGCTTTGCAGATAAGGCTAGTTAGGGTTATGTGTCCATAGTTCTAGTTCAGCATGTTACCAGATTGACGTGCATTACATATCACACAACATTTGATATTAATTTAGTGTAGTTGATATATGTGTGAAAAAAGTACTGAGACACCAGGGTTGCAGTGCATGGGGGAGTTAACACATGGCTGTATTGTAAATATATGACATATTGTTAGATACAGCCTTCTGTTTGTCATGTTTCAACATGTAGTTTCATGCCATAAAGAGTAAATGGACAGTAAACCGCAGTAACACATGCTAACAGTGATTTTGCATAGAACAGCTGTTGCTGTAGGAGGCTTGTATGACAGTTGGCAAAGTGTTTGCTGATGTGAGATACACATTTCCATTATTTCCACTGTTTGCAGATAGTTACACAGTGCACAAATGTCAGCCACATTTCTAAAAGTCTGAGAGTTAGTTTTGCATCTGTGAAACATACCTGCTGCCTCACTGACTCTGGCAGCAGTTGTAAATGCATTCATACATTTCTTTTTTGAGCCTAGATGATACTGGGTTCAAATCAAGATGTATGTAATACATTTAAAAACATAGTGATATGCAATGACATTATTCTTTATAGTACAGTGAGCATATTCTTTATAGTACATTCAGCATATGTTATGTGTGTACTGATGCAGAGCAGTGGAATTAAGCAGCATTGCGAGGAGTTAACCACATCATTGTATATCCACTCACCATTGCTTGGCATTGGTGCATGTTGGAAAACTACCAAGCAAACATAGAGGCAAGAAAGTGAAGGGATACATTGCTTTTTCTGGTACTTATGTATGTTGTGTGTGATTCTATTGTTTGAGCAGATTACAGGTGTTAAAATGGGGTAGATAGGAAAGTGGTGAAATGGGAGCAAGCAGGGGGAAGAACATAGGGAAAGCAATATAGGAATGTGCTGTAGGGGGGTAGGAAACAGCCATAGCTATCCATTTGTTCAACAGTAAAAACTGATAATATATGTAGAATATTAGCTGAAGTTGGACTGTCACCTCCAGAAAGAGGGGTGACAACAACATAATCATGTTGTATAGCCAATTGGACTGAATTATGTTTGTCAAGAAGGCATGTGTGTGAAATAGAGAGCTATGTATGGGACGATATTTTTTGTGAGACAGGTGCCCATTTTTGTTTTTTAAATTCAGTAAGAGAGGGATGCTGGGTAAGGGACATTGCTATGTCTGGGTCAGGTAAGTTGGGTAGGTGCAAACAAACAAGACAAACAAGACAAGAGACAGGGAAGATGAGGGACACAAAAGGACACAAAAGGTTGGCAGACACCATGATTTGGGTGAGGGAGGGGACAACACAGGCTCATGCCCATCAAATTTGGAGACAGTGAGAATCCAGTTCCCAGCCACTGGACTGTCATAACTGTCCCCTTACTCCACTGGGTGCTGGAGTACTTGATGTCCTCTCCTTTTGCTATGTATCATGAGGGAGAGCAGCCTCTTGCATCCACCCTGGAATCTCCCAGTGGGTGATGAAATCCCCACCTCTGCCTCTGCTCCTGGAGGGTACAACTGCAACAGCTGCCAAGGCAGTATGACCTGAGGGCACAGGTAGTGCAGGGATAGCATAGGCAATGCTGCCAGGTTGGGTTCCAGACATGCTGGGCATCAGTGCTTAAACTGATGGAGAGAGGGAAGGCTGATCCACTTGTTCTGGCCTACCTCACCATACTGTGTAGAATTTAGTAATGTGGTACACGTGGATGACATGGAGACATTCTGATGACACATAATAGAAAATAAAAAAGAGAGAGATAAGGGTTGTGGAGAGAAAAAAGAGACAAATCTAGTATCATCTTATGTGACATACAATGCATTACCACAACTGCACAACAATTTTATCTGAAGTATGACATTTAAGTATGCGCCCTAACAAATGCACACTATAACTACACATTGCTGACAGTAATCCTTGAAATGTGCATGTATTGCAAATATGCGTGTTCCAATTATACAGATTACAGTTAACAGCAGGGCATTTGTGCCACTTGTGCAGAGTTTAATTTAGTGTAAATATTATTAAAGAAATACAGTATTGTATAGTTGTGATTAATGGAATTTGAAACCACAACCTCAAACTGCAGTCTAATATTTGACTCCTAAAGTTGATTTGTGCTACAGAGTAAAATATGCATACTTGCTTTTACAATTAGAATATGCATGCTCAATTTGCTACAACTGCATAAAAACCCCAAAATCTATCTTTAACTTTTAAAGCTACAATAATACTTATCTTGTGCTGCATACATACCACTTGCTTCCCCTCAGTCTCTCCATTTAAGGAACATGAGCCTGTCTATCGTACTCACATTTGCATTAGCTGGGGAAAGAACAGAAAACAGAAGAGCATTATGCATACAAATCTTGCCTATATTTAGCTTTCTAGTACAACTACTCTCAGAAATGTAGTAGACAGTATACCTTCAATCATACATCTGAAAACACAATAAGGGTGTCTTATTCCTCATACATATAATTCATATCAGCTCCACTATCTAAAGTGTTATAAGTGAGAGTGAATATAACAGGAAGTGGAGCAACAGTAAAAATATATGGAATATCTCGTATTAAAACCCAGGACAATGTGTATGGCAGTTTTACAGTTACACCTCCTGCCACAACAATGTTGAAATATGTGTCTATTTTTCAGTTCATAGCTATAAACTGCAATGTCACAACAGTAAAAATAGGTTGCACATCCTGTACTAGAACCCAGGACCATCTGAACTCCAGCCATGCAGTTACAACTGCTGCCACAGGACTATATACATGACATATCAATAATTTCCTACTCATTCTTAAGTTCTCTGTGTTAACCGCCATGCAACACCGCTTAATACGTTTGCATTGTACCAAACAGAATTAATTGAATTTATCCATTCTCAATTATTGGTTGTCTGAGTCCTGTCTGCAGATGTTGGAGAACCTTGCTAAGTGTTGTGCAATGAAACTAAGTGAAGTTGTGTGACAAGAAGCATCCACTGCAACAATCTATTGTTTTTGACCTTTGCACTTTTACAGATGCCCTGTCTGCAGGTGTTCTGTCTGCTTCCTGGGTGGGCCACTAATCCAAGTTCGTGCAGTGCTAAGTGTTGGGCAAACGAGATAAGCACAGCCAAATTGGCATTCATTTTCCTCTATTTCCCTTGTTTGTGCTAAGCTGCATACCTTGCAAACAGTAGCCCAAAAAAAGGGGAAAAAAAACAGAAAAAAAGGGAAAAGTAGTTGAAATGAGGAAAAGCAATCAATGATATAAACACTACAAAAAAAAAAACACTACATCAGTCTGGATTTGAACTCTCACTCCAATGAACCTTCAGAACACAGTAAGAGTGCCTTATCCCTCTTTGCCACACAAATAACTTTGCAGCAGGGAACTGAAATAATTCTGCTACAACCACATGCAACATCAACTAAAGCACTATGAAACCACAAAACAGTTATTTGTACATGCATTCATTTTGGATATAGTGCACTGAGTGATCACGCAACCATTTATGACTATTGATTGCAAATATGCAGCTCTGTCTTACCTCTCTGTGTTTGTTGTTCATTCTTGTCTTATCTGACCAGTAGTCTGAAACATACAATCTGTAAGGCATTCTACATCATCCTTAAAATGTATGAGGATATTAAATGACAATAATATAATATAATATACAGTTGCCAATAAATGAAGGGGTGGTTGTATGTTAATTAACACAACCTGTGAATTGTGTGCTGCTTACTTATCCAACCTTGACAAAATTACTTCTAACACTAAGTCTAACCTGACACACCCACTAGATGTAGGGCAGTCTTCATTGCTGTTATATTTTGCTTTTCCCTACCATTAGTCATTCACAGTTGCAATCCATTAAAAACAAACACTGAGGAAATGTCTGCACTATGTTTACATTTGATACATTTTTTATTTTTTTTTTTTTATTTATTTACATTTGTTGACCGGGCTAGTCTAGCTGGATACATGTCCATTTTCAGTAGAGGCCCAGGGAGAAAAGCTCCAAGCATAAGTAAATTACAAAATACAATAATTAAAAAAATGACTAGATTCAAATACATTAGAGAGCAAAAATGCTTGGAAGAAAAAATAAAAAATGTTTCTATGAACAATAGTACAGAGTCTTTGCGTAGGTTTAAGATACAATCAAGTACAGAGTCTTTGCGTAGGTTTAAGATACAGTCAAGTAAAAGTTTACACAATATTTTAAAATTATCATTCATGAAGTCAAAGAAGGAGAAAGAGAAAAGGTAGGAGCACGTTGCCAAGTATTTGTGATTCAGCAATTCTAATGAGTTCACACCTGATTTGCATCTTCACCATGCTAACAGTCCTGAATCTAGACCATAAAAAGGCAACTGTGTAACTAGGGAACCTGAAGGTGAGGAGACTTGTTTATGTAGAGAACACAGAAAGGAGGCTATTACTTTGTGATATATCTGCACAGAAGATTACTGACCTTGAGAAGGTGTGCTTGCATTCTTAAGCTATATACTGCATACACTGAAATGTCATTAAGAAAAATCTGTTTAATATTTATATATATATTTTTTTTTTGATTAGCAAATGCTATGCTTTTATCTGTCTGTATTACTTAGAAGTATACTGATGTCATGGGCATGCTTTTCAGGGCATTTCACATGTATATGACTGGCAACACCTTAAAATGGAATGTTCTGTGTTCACTCTGCAGACATGTTTCAGGGACATTTCATTTGATAACACTTTTAGCATTTCACTGATGAGTTTATTAGCAAAATGCATCATCTGCCTACTGTTTTTGCCATGGGAAGCAAAGCTGCATTTCTGTTATGGCACTAAGAAGGATATGTTGCTACTGTTACTCTCCTTTGTTTCGCATCTAGCCTGTTGTTCATATTTTAGATATCTAGACTGTTTTATGTATCTCTGGTGTGTAATGCAGACATTTATTTATTTATTTAATTTTGTTAACCTGGAAAGTCCAACTAGGACAGAGCCACTTTTCAGCGGAAGCCTGGAGAAAAACACTCCAGATGCATGTCTTTCGAATGCTACCTTTTCTGTTTTATCTCAGAACAGTTATTTTGTAGTTATGTGATACTTATGTGTATTATCCTTCTGTTGTGTTTTAGGACACCTATGGCAACCAGGTGTATTAATCCCTGAAAATCACCCTTCAGTGTTCCTGAGAAATAGGTCATTGGGGAAGCTTTTAGGCAACATAGTGCCTTTCTGCTTCAGAGACGACGTGGAGATATGTCAGACAGAATGCAAATTTGGAAGCAGATAGTTGCAGATGTGAATGTAGTAGGTGGCCACAGCAGGACATATGATCAGGTGCGCCATAGGACCACTGAAATGATCTCATCTGCATGGAGGAGAGCAGCTGCAGTGGTCCATGATCAAATGGATACCCAAGGGTGGCTACTGCACTGCCACCACTAACAGCAAATTAAAGAGTTCCTGTCCATTGTCAGGGATCCACACAGCTCCCAGGAAAGTGCAAAACAGCATGTCCATAACATTGTTACTGTTGTTTCAGGGACAGCAAGTATGCCCAAGGAGGAGTTTCCAGGTAGGCTTTCATATCTCACTTGTTAAATACTTTTGTATGGTAAAATATTTACATCAATACATTAGTTCTGTTTAATAAGAAATTGGTTGGGGGGGGATTGAAGATTGCTACAGTTAACAACACATTCTGATTGATTACACAAGGGGCTTAGGTTGGGCTTGTCATCCAAGTTCTTGTTGAGAGTATAGTTAATGGACATATAAAGGGCAAAAAGGTTTTGCCCCAGTGTTACTGTTAATTGTGATGATGTTGGCCTTACCTTTTCCAGGACCATCTGGCATAGGGAGCATACTATCATCTGCACATGGTAAGACAAATATGTCAGTACTGATGAGCAGTTCAAAGAAATATTTAGTGTGTGATGCTGATGTCAGGACTGTTGTGTGTATTACTGTACTGTGTGTAATAGTGACACCACTGTTAATTTGTTAGCACATATTGGACTATAGTAGTGTAGGTATTCATTTTGTGCTGTGTTTGTTGCTTATTATCACAGGTGATTCTGATAGTGGAAGTGTGGGACTTCTACCACCTGATGTCAGGGGATCAGTAGGCTCTGATGATGATGGCAGCCAAAGACAGACACAGTCGGACACAGCCAATAGGCCTATGCTACCCATTCCAGTGAGCCCTGAGATATCGGACAAGTGGAGGATGAGACAATCGATCAGGGAAGTGTGGTTACTGCAGCTTTAGTGCCTATTGACTCTGGTCATAGCCAAATTGTGAGTGAGATGCCACGGAGCAGGGTTACTAAAGGTGTGTGGAGGAGGCCTGCTGTCCATCCTCCAACTGATCCAGGTGTCTCTTCCTGTGCCACTCAATGTATGTTTAGGTCCATCATGGAGGCACAGCACATTACATAGATTCTTCAGAGAAAATCTTAGGGTTGTAGATGTGGCGCAGACTGACATGTGTGTCTGCATCCACCATGTTGCCGATTCAATGGATAAAATGAATGACAAGTTGGAATGGGTGGTGTCTAAGAAGGAACATCTGCTGGGAGAGGGACAGTATCCTTGTGAGCATAGGTAAGCCACATCATCTGCTGTTAACCAATGTGGACTTGCCAGATCACTCTCCCATAGTGGCAGGACTTCCACTGCTCTATCAGTTGTTGAGCTGTCCACACCCAGATGTGGCAGGCCATGAGATCATGGTCCTGGGCATCCTCATGAGGGTAGCTTGTCCAGCAGATATCAGTCACATTCAGGTAGCAGCAGTGCATCTGGCCATGGGTTGAATGTGCCAGTGCAATGGTCGGGTATGACAACAATTAACTGCCAACTCTACCATGCATGGCCCACACCTGTCCAATATACCAAGATGTAGAGCTAGAAATGAGCTTGGCTGTGTTCATGCAGACACTCACACACCAATTTCACCTGTAGGACCCACACACACACACACACACACACACACACACACACACACACACACACACACACACACAAAACAATTACATGGTTCAGCCATGAAGCCTAAAGCTCATTTTGACTTACTGGCCATTTGTTATTTTATCTGAATGTGTCTGCTTCTCCCCCCCCCCCCCGCCCTCAATACCCTGTGCAAGTGATAACTGTGCCATATCTGTTTTCTCTCTTTTGGATTCAGGGTTATATTAGCTTTGTGTCTGATGCTCAGGGTGCATAGCTGACTTAGTGGTTAGCATATCTGCATTCATGATGTTGAATTGGTAATTGTTCCCTTGACTTATATTGGTCTTAGGAAGCTAGAGAGTTGATAGCATCAAACTCATCAAACTTTTTTCCATCAGTATTGTTTATGATCTTGTGAGGGTTGTGAAGCCCGAAAGTGAAATATGTCTCGTTACTTTCTAACTCCTCTCTTTAATGATTTTCCAGTACAAACGTATGGTGCTAAACTTAGGGCATGTGGTGACCATCACTATTTCTGAGAGGTATGACTGTGTGAATCTTTGATGGCTGAGGCCTACTACTTAGTAATGGACACATAAAAGTCAGATAGGTCTCTGCTGTCACATGTTAAGGTCATTTCTGTACAAATCACCCACCTTTCACTTGTATACACTACCAAGTAACAACATGTAAGGGTATGCCAGTCATTCATATTATTAAACAATACACTCCAGGTGCAACACTTACCTTGTAAATCCAGCAGTTGCAACAGTTTTAGTTCAGGGCTGACTCTGTCTGATGCAAGCAATACACAACCATTACGTGGGTAGTTCCTGTAATAAAGGCAAATACTCAGTTATTGTAATAATGACAGATACTCAGTTCTTGTATAAGGGTTACTTTATTTGTTAGATGAGCGCTGCTTAGAAGACTCAGTCTTCCACCTAGCAGAACTAACTGGGACTGAAGAAGCATTCTGAGACCACTAGAGGAAGAAGACTAAGCACAACACTAGTTGTCCTCATCCAAGAGCAGCAAGTTGATTGATTTTAATTTTGCTTTATCCCTGAGTGTCTTTTTACACCAAGGCTCCTTAACTTGCTAACACAAAGACTAGGACTGAGCAGATAAACCTACACACAGATATTCCTATGGAAGAAAAGATGTTCAGCTTCCTTCAGATGTGTTCATCCTTGTCTTTCTTTACTCCTTTCACTTTGCAGTATTTTGCACATTTTGTATATATATATATATATATATATATATATATATATATATATATATATATGTGTGTGTGTGTGTGTGTGTGTGTGTGTGTGTGTGTGTGTGTGTGTGTGAGTGTGGGTCTGGGTGTGTATACATATCTATCTAATCCATATATGTATATATATATATATATATATATATATATATGTATATATATATATATATATATATATATATATATATATATATATATATATATATATATATATATATATATATATATATATATATATATATAGATCCCATTCAGAAGAGCGACTCAACGGAAAGTCGAACTTCATATGGTCGAGATCATATGATCAACTTTCCAAAAACTCAAACTACATAAAACAACAAAAGTCTATGTTTTTGCAGGGGGCACCCCCTATCTCTTGCATATTATTTAAACTAACTCAGAGATTGCATGACAATGGGGAAAAGGGTAAACTCCCCGATTCCCAATGTACCACAATCTCCATTCAAAAGCGTTGACATTTTGGAAAGTCGATCATATGGTCTTGACCATATGAAGTTTGACTTTCCATTGAGTCATTCTTTTGAATGGGACATATAGATGGATAGACAGATAGCTTGACAGATAGATAGATAGATAGATAGATAGATAGATAGATAGATAGATAGACAGACAGATAGATAGATAGATAGATAGATAGATAGATAGATAGATAGATAGACAGATAGATAGATAGATAGATAGATAGATAGATAGATAGATAGATAGACAGATAGATAGATAAATAGATAGATAGATAGATGCTGTAGAAAATGATAGGGAATTGTTATAGCTAGGCTTGTATAGGCCCTAGGGCCGATAGCCTAGTACCAACCTATGATAATGGAATCATGATAACGACCAAATATTATACTTAAAATCAGAGGTATAATTGCTTAATGTCAAATCACGATGATGGAATTTCTTGTTTTTAAGAGTTGTCAGTCAGTGACCCTGAGATAGCACATGCAGCGTGCCTTATTCTGTTTTGATAATTTTAGTTGACCTTAATGCTACAGTAAATATGATGTGTTTTATGTAAGGTATGTTCATTTTATACTAGTGATGGATTACATTAATAAACAAGTTTGAGGGGAGCAGCATGTAGCTGATAGGGCAATAGAAGCAGACTCTGAAACAAGACCTTCAGTAAATGATAGGTGAATGGAATGCAAAACTGAAGGGGCATGGTATGAAATGGATTATGGACAAGACAGTTGCTATGGCAGCAAATGGGAGAAATCAGAAGGAATTGACAATTGAGATAGAAGGGAAAATAGTGGAAGAAGCTAACAGCTTCAAGTATCTGGGAAGGGTGGATGAGGAAAAGAGAAGTTTGAATGAGTAAATCAAAGATAGAATCAGAGGAGCTGCAACCAACTGGTACAAAATGTCATGGGTGGGTGCAACAGAAACATGTCAAAGAAGCTAAAGAGTAATTTGCACAAAAAAGTAGTTTGAGCAGTACTTCTGCATGGTGCAGAAACATAGACAGTGAAGGCAGAGAAGTTAAGGAAGCTTCTGGTGATGGAGATGAAGTGCCTGAGATGAGTGGCTGGATGCACATTGTAAACGGACAAAGACATAATGACATCAGAGCAAAAGCCAAAGTGGCTTAAATTGCAGAAAGGGTCAAAGAAAACAGACCACTATGGTTCAGGCACATGTGTAAGAAAGCAGAAGATGGTTTGGTGAAGAAGATTTGGGAGAGAAAGGAAGAAGGCAAGAGGAAATGAGGATGTCCACCAAAGAAATATTTGTGAGATAAGACATGTGGCAGTGAGACAATACTGTCAAATTAAGTAGGAAAGTGGCATTTAGTCAAGAGAAAGGTTGTGACAGTTGATATGGTACCATAACCCGGTATAGAAATGGGCAAAAAGAGGGTTGATGATGATGATGATTATCATCATTTGTTCATGTAATAAATGATTAAATAAATGCAGCAGTCATTCTTTGTTATTATAACATACTCTCTAACTGTCCACATATCTGGATGGCTTCATTTGTTTTGTCCAAGACTCCATGATTTAAGAGAATTATTCATTCTGGACATCTGATCTTCCTTTGGGAGTTAGTCATGCTGCAGTGCAACTTTTCTTAGAGACACAACTTAAGGAACCTGTCTGTAAATCTTGACTATCACAGATCTCATAATGTCTATTTTTTTGTGACAGTACCAGTTGTGGCACTTCTGATTTCTAGTATTCTTGAACTATGTCATACCTGTCTCATACAAACATATGCAATTCCTATTATCTGGCTTTCGATCTTCTCAACATACACACAAAATAAAACATTGGTTCAGCAGCTTGACCACCTCAGCTTCAAACTAAAAACTTACTCTTGGCATTTTCATTCTTACTCAGACCCCAGATTGCACATGAGGTATCCATTTGCAGTCTTTATCACATTAATCTTTTGTGCCTGTCAATTTCCTTTGAGCCTTCCTTTTCATTGTAGTGATCTATAGACGTCAGTAACACAGATGAAGTAGGCAATTTCGAATTCATCCTTCTGTCCATTAGCAAATAAGCTGGTAAGAAATTAAGCCTTTGCAATCTAGTATTTCTATACTACAGAGCTGTATGATAGTTATCCTCTTACCTTTTACAACAGTTCTTTCTCATGTGATTTTTCAGTGTTTGGATAGCTGTCTCCACTTTCCTGTTGGACTGATGACGCTATGCAGCGAAACCGGTCTGTGGATATATTTGTCTGCCATTAAATCTGAGCATGCCACTTCTGGTTGTCTTATTTAATATTTTCTGGAGTGCTGGAGTTGTTTGTGTTTTCTCTCTCTCTCTCTATACCTACATATATATATATATATATATATATATATATATATATATGTATATATGTATATATATATATATATATATATATATATATATATATATATATATAAAAGCACAGATCCATGTAGTGAGGCACAGTAGTTTTCCAGCCTTTGGGGGGTAAGACATCTCCCTCCCATTAAGAAAGACAAACGACCACAAGGAAAACTGGTACTAGATAGCAACAAAGCTACTGGCTGAGAGTCCTAAAACATCATGAAAAAAGAACCATATACTGTAGACAAGCACACTTGAGACTTCAGTATAATCACGCACTTGTAACTTGTTTAGAAATCAACATTTCTTTATTGAAAAACAAATAGATGAGCACTTTTGCCCTTAAGAGGTCTTTGGCAGATGTACATGACATGCACTATTTATCTGCTTTAACACAGAGATAATTTTCAATTCACTCGAGCTTGGGTCATCAATGTATGTTAAAGGCTGTTCATCCAAGCTACAAAGGATAAATCTAATTTATCAAACCTTTTCTGCATATCTACTCCTATTGGCAGCTAATAGCTTATAGCTTATGCGCTGTGCTCCTATACTATGTAGCTAGTGCCTAATTGATATAAACACGTTACACAGATCTTGTCCCTCAATGTTTGTATCAATTAGGCAGTAGTGGGCTTGAAAATGTAGCTGAATTAATTATTATTTTCAAAGTAACATCTTTAGTTTTGTGTTAGTGTTCAAGAGTGAGAAATCTGATCCCTGCAATTAATAGATATTACTTGGGCTGATCTGGTTTGTTCTGCAGTCGCACTTTTTATTTCTGTGGCTAGAATTAGAAACTTTGATATTGATCTTCCTTCCCAAGCTAACTGACATATCTCAACAAAACAGTGTATCACACAAAACATGCACGTTTACAGAAAATACAGTGTAGAATAATGCAAAATCAAATACTGACAGAAAATCCAAATAGTAAGATGAAAATATTTTATTTCTTTATGGCACTCAGAGTTTGGTTAAAGGAAAAGGAAAATTAATTTGCAATAAGAAAAAAAATAAGTATGAGTTGTGTTTTCTTGTTCATTTGCATCTGAAAACTAAGCTTGAAAGCCTTACTTTTGTTCAGACTCCAGGTTACCCTATTTATATGAGATATAATGCTAGCAATCTGTGACTGAGAAGGCACTTTTAAATGCAAATATTTAAGAGCTTTTGTTTTCTTAATGGCTCTGTTGTTGGAATATGTGACCTAACTTAATTACTCTACCACTCTTAGTAGCCTTTGTGATGTAACAGATGATGAGAGAAACATAGGAAAGAAAGGCAAACTGAAATAAGTTCAGACATAAAACAAATGGAATAATTATTAAATAATGCTGTTTCAGTATGTGACATGATAAATGTTGCATTATAGGAACAGAAAATTGTTTTTGGGGAATAAAAATGTGACATTTGCTTGGAGTTCTCTTTTAAAGTCTTGATGCTCTAATTTTTTTTTAGCAAACCATGTGTTCTTATTTTATTATGTAATCCTGGATATGTATGGGAAT
>NC_056744.1:1392092999-1392207999 GCF_019279795.1 Protopterus annectens | reverse complement strand
CCATTTTCAGTGGAGGCCTGGGGAGAAAAGCTCCATATATTTAGACGTATGAGATTTACATAATATAAGAGTACAATCTAGCATATTAGATGAAAAAAGAAACAGTATAATTATAGTAAAGACACAGTTCAACAGGAGAAATTACCTATATGTCAGAGTATAATATCACAAGGAAGGCTCCATATATTCAGACAAGCAAAATTTCACATAATATAAGAGTATAATCTAGCATTTCAGAGGGAAAAAAAACAGCGTATTTATAGCAAAGACACAGTCTGACAGTTAATGACATATGTCAGAGTATAATAACAATATAAGGTGCAAGACATTTGCCTAGTAATATTCATTTCTCACACAGAGAAAAGAGTAAACATTGTACTGCAATCATCTGTTAGTTAAAGGATATGAAATAGTAATGAAATACTGATAACCTGTTGACAGCTAATAGTAGAGCTGGCAGCTAATTAGTGGTACAGGATAGCTAGAAGAATGACAATAACTATATTACTGAACTGATTCTGCTATAAGTATTCACATGATCCAGGAGAAGGAGACATGCAGATGGCATGCCCAATGCTATGTGAGTTCACACATATGGACAGAAGAACACCTTATCTACTACATGGGCACAATAGGCAGCCCATACAAAGGCACCACAACAAAGAGCTTTTATAATATAAATTTGGGAGGAAATTAAGTGATAGAATGGACAGAAATGGGGAACAACCAGCAGAGGAACATACAGAAGGGCAACAGTAAAGAAAAGTGGTGTAGCGGGAGAGAAACAGTATAGTTTTTTTTGTAGGTAAAGGTCCCCATTCTTTAAGAAGAAATGTAGAGAACGAAGATAGCAAGGAAAAGGAGTGGTTAGGAAGGAGGCTATAGGGGAGAAAACAAGAAAAGACAAACAAATACAGAATGTAGACAATGACTGATGGGGAGATAGTGACAAAAGAAGGCAACACTGGAGAGTTGCAGACTGATAGTGATAACTGGAGATAAGGAGGGCTGGACAATAACTAGGAGAAGGGGAATGACACAGAATGATGGAAAATGTAATAATGGCAGATAGGGAAGGTTTCAAAGGTCTGCCAAGCCAGCCCAGATGAGAACCCACCCAGACATCTGTCACTTTTGTGGATGACATCATGTGCAGTCTCTGCTCCCCAAGACTCAAAGGTGAAGATAGGCTGGCTGACTTCATGACTTTATAAGCCATATGAGGAGGCACACCAATGTCCAACTTGCTGCTCACTGTCTTCAGTACTTCTTGCTGGTTGATGCAGGAGGGGTTCATTAGTACTTCTATCACACGAGAAGCATTCATGCCCCCTCATGAGAGGTGGACAGAGAATGCTCCATTTCACTTTCCACAGGGTGACCTTCACCATCCAGCAGGGATGCAGGCCTGGGGACTGCTATATACCCAGCAGTAGGTATAATGGGCATACTGAATATAGTGTAAATTAGGAGTAGCATTGACTGCAATGTGGATGCAGTCAATATCCCTCAACACCTCCAGCAAACAGTTATGTCACAGAATGCCTGGATAGTAGTAGTCCTCTCCCCTGCCGTCTCTCAAAATTACATACACCCATCCAAATGTTGTAGCATCACAACAGGGAACAGTTGTAGGATTCATGAGGCTGCTGCCTGCATACCTTCTAATGTGTCCACTCCAGGATACAAAAAGCCCCCCCCCCCCAAGCAAGCATGGTTATTGCTACAGTAATCCTCATATCCACTGGGATAGGTGGTCCATACATTCTTCTTGAGTCTATATGAGGACAGCACATGTCTACTAACAGCTGTAAGATGCTGTGATGATGCAAGGTATTGCCAGCTATGTCAGGAGAATCAGGGCAGTGGATGTGTAACATATGCCAGCATAGCTAGCTGGAGTTTTGTAAATAATTATATGTCATTTGTATATCAAACAAATTTGTACAGGTGCTGTGCTGAAAAATGTATTTGTAAAGTTGCTTGTGGTAAAAAAAAATGTACCAACAGTGGGTCCTGCTATACAGAAAGAAAAATGCACCTGTATGTCAGACTGAATGGCAACTGTTAAAATTAATCCTGTAACAGAGGATACTGGAAGAGAAGAGGTTAATCCCAGTCCAGCAAACTTTGAAAAAATGTTTGAAATTAAATTACCTGGGAGGTTATAAAGATTGTATCTTACAGTTTTGATACCAGAGCTGAAATGTCTGTGAAAACAAGGACTAGGAATCCTTGTTGCATTGTCCTTAGCAATGAACTAATTACTACTCTGGAAGGGTGGAAGTGCTAAAATTGTTTTATGACTTCCAGAAGCTGCAACAGTTCTTAGCAAAGCTCTAGGTGTGTAACGTAACACATCTGTGCTAAATCCTGGCAGCCTCTAGTAAAGGTGCTAGTATGGGAACCAGAACTCAGATGACTAGACATGTGTGATGTCATCCTGTAATCTAGGACTGGAATGATGTTTTAATACTAGATGAGACTGAAGTCTCTAGGCAGTCTGTTTTAAAACCTGACAAAGAAGGACCCCTCACCTACTTCATCTTACCTTTCTTCAGTACATGACCAGGGAATAGTAATTTTTTAGATCAGTCAAGAAAATATAGTGAGATTAGTTAAGTACTGTTTTTCTGTAACTGTGTGAATCTATTCTGTATTTTCTGTATCTGTGTTATTTTAATATTTTCTGTGCCTGAAACTCTGGTGTTTATTGTAAACAGATATTTAGCATTTTAATTTAATTTTATTATTTATTATTAAATATATTTAAACTTTTCATTGTGACTTGTCCTTTAGAGAATATTTTAAACTTTGAGTGTATTTATATATATTCGGTGACTCTGTGGCCACTCCTGAAAGCCTTGCTGCATTAGTCAAACACTATCATTTGTATTAATATTAATTTCACTCATAGGCTCATACAATCATGGAAGTTAATAGGCTATTGGCCCTGAGGACCTCATAAGCTTAGCCAAGAGTTTAACCCATGTTTAGACAAGTCATCACCCAAAGCTCTCATATAATTGGGTACCCTTGTAAGAGCCTTAGAGCAGTTAGCTTTGTGGTGTCTGGTGGCAGTGTAAATACCTTATAGTCTGGGCACAAGGGACATAGCTATTAAATCTGTGCCAGCCGTTCCAAGGTATATATGTGTGCAAATCAAATCTTAAAGAGTGTGTGTGTGTGTGTGTGTGTGTGTGTGTGTGTGTGTGTGTGTGTGTGTGTGTGTGTGTGTGTGTGTGTGTGTGTGAGCGTGTGTGTGTGTCAGCTGCTTGAATCAGGGACACAAAGCACTGGTTTCACAGACAGGGTGCTAGAGGTCTTCTCTTGGACACTTGGCTGAGGACTCAACTCTACAGCTCTACCAGTGGAGAGTCTTATTGGGGGCCTGGAGAGAGAGAGAGAGAGAGAGGACCTATCCCCCAGGCTGAATGTGTTCTCTTTGTGCTTCTAAGGGAATTTGTGCTTGATGCAGACAGCTGCATCTGGAAATACTGTGTGTATCTATTTTTGTTCCAAGTGAATGCCCCTCTCCAGTGTCAGTGGTGAGGATTCAGACTCCATGATTACTGGCCCAGAGAGGGGATGTCATATATTCGTGGCAGTGGTGAGATATTAATTGAACTTCTTTAGCCTGTAGGTAGTTGTCACTGAAGGTGGGTGTAGTCTCAGCAGCCACAAGGTAAACATACAGAGTTTTATTTTCACAACAGTTTTATTTATTTATTTATTTTTGTTAGTTTAGTTTAGTCAGGGAAAGCAGGCAAAGATGTCAGCAGAGGATTGTGGCAAGCTGACAAAGAACCAGTTGGCCAAGGTGTGTGAAGCCAAAGGACCGGTCTATTTCAACCTGACTAAAGAGGAAATGATTTCAGCTTTAGTCACATCTGTAGCCCAGACCAGCAAACAGGAAGATAACCAGTTTGGTGATGAGGAGTTGCAGCCTATTCCAAATGCCGTTGGCCAGGGCTCACCTTGACTTGAAGGGTGGAAAAGGAAGCAAGCAAGTAGGTTTGTTTGAGGATATCACTGTAGATGTCTTGATAGGGAATGATTTTGATAATGCAATGCCTTGTGTGCATGCAGTTACATGCAGTCAGACTTGGAGACAGGCATATAGGTCTGGTAGCCTGGGGGAGACCCAGACAGGCCTCACACCTGAAGCCAACACTGGTGATGTGGCTATTTCAGGGAGGGAACTACCCTTTAACAGTGAGCCTGAAGGTGGGCCACAGCTGCTGGTAGGTACTGATGCTTCCTTGGACAGAGTGACTGCAAGGGCAGAGATGAGTGGTGGTACCCAGGCTGACAGTGAGGCACTGCTGTCAGAGGATAACAGACTTCCCATGGAAGGAGAGCTGGGAAGAGTTACAAAGAGAGAGTTGAGACAAGCTCAGCTCTTGGACCCTACACTAAAAGGCTTGAGGGAGGTAGCTAAGGGAGGCACCTGATCCTCAAGGAAAAGGGGAGTCTATACACTGGAACAAAGGGTTACTGTATAGGGAGTGGACCCCTGAGGTAGGTCTAGAGGGTGTGGTAATACAGCAGTTGGTAGAGCCTACAGCCTACCAACTGGCACTTCTAGCCATAGCCCCTGACATTCCTTTTGCAGGTCATATGGGCATACAGCATACCAAGAGACATATTATGCAGAACTTTTATTGACCTTGGATTGCAAGGGATGTAACAGGGTACTGCAGGACCTGTGATCAGTGCCAAAAAAGTATGCAAGGCAGGAGACAAGGTCAAGGCTCATTTGCTGCCTTTGCTTGTGATTGAGGAGCCATTTCAGAGGGTAGCTATGGATATTGTGGGGCCTTTGAGTACACCACGTTTCACAGGGAAGATGTATACCCTGGTGGTAGTAGATTATGCTACCAGATAGCCTGTGGAGATTATTCTGTCCTCCATCAAGCGAGAGAAAGTGGAAAATACTTTGTTAGAGATTTTCAGCAGGGTAGGATTCCAGAGAGAAATACTAACTGGCAGAGGTGCCAATTTCATGTCAGACCTGCTGACTTGCCTGTGGGAGTGCTGTGGGGTGAAGCACCTAAAGACCACCACCTACCAAACCCAGACTAATGGTCTAATGCAGAGGTTAAATTCTGCACTAAAGACCATGCTATGGACATTTGCAGACCAGTTTAAGAGAGAGTGGGACAAATATTTGTACCATCTGCTGTTTGCATACAGAGAGGTATCAGATGACTAGACGTGATGTCATTCTGTAATCTAGGACTGGAATGATGTTTTAATACTAGATGAAACTGAAGTCTCTAGGCAGTCTGTTTTGAAAACCTGCCAAAGAAGGACCCCTCACCTACTTCATCTTGCCTTGCTATAGTACGTGAACAGGGAATAGTAATTATTTAGACCAGTCAGGAAAATATAGTAAGATTAGTTAAATACTGTTTTTCTGTATCTGCGTGACTCTATTCATCTGTGTTATTTTAATATTTTCTGTGATTGAAACTCTGGTGTTTACTCTAGATAGATATTTACTGTTTTCATGTTCTTTTATTATTAATTATATTTAAACTTTTCATTGTGGCTTGTCCTTTAGAGAGAGTACTTATATCTATTTGGTGACTCTGTGACCACTCTTGAAAGCCTTACTGCATTGGTCAAACACTATGATTTGGGTCTATACTACGTTATCGAATCCTGATAACACTGAACACCACAACACCGACACACAAAGCCCAAATTGCTAATACATCAAACCCCCTAAACCGCGAATTTTCAAATCTCGAACAGTCATAGTCGGCCAACACCACCACGCGCTACATACTACATACCCAAACATAATAAATAAAACACATACATACACAAACCAAACCTTACTTCTAACACTACACTAAACTTTACATACATTACTATCTATGCACTTACCTTAACCCGCACCCTAACCCTAAGGCCCATAACTATCGCACACTTACCCTACAGATATATACTCAAACAAAACAAATAGTCCACACACATACAGTTAACAAAACCCTACTTCTAATCCTACACTAAACCTTATATACATTACCTGTCTATGCACTTACCTTAACCCGCACCCTAACCCTAAGGTCTATAACTATCGCACACTTACCTTATGGAGCTATACCGCAGATGGGCCAACCATCACACTTCGACATTTTGCGTTTCACGGTTTTGTACGTTTGTTGTTACCGTTGTTCGTGCTTTACGTGTCGGTCTTCTGGTGTTTGACATTACCGGGATTCGACAACATAATATAGACCCCTATCATTTGTATTAGTATTAATTTCACTCAGCATAATTGGCTCCCCTTGTAATAGCTTTAGAGTAGCTGGCTTTGGAGTGGCTGGTGGCAGTGTAACTACCTTATAGTCTGGGCAGAATGGGGCATAACTAGAAAATCTGTGCCAGCCTTTCCCAGGACGTGTATGTGTGTGTGTGTGTGTGTGTGTGTGTGTGTGTGTGTGTGTGTGTGTGTGTCCGCAGCTTGGATAAGGGACACAAAGCACATGTTTCACAGAGAGGGTGCTGGAGGACCTGGCTTGGACACTCAGCTAATGACTCAACTCTACAGCTATGCCAGTGCAGAATCTTATTGGGGGCCTGGTGAGTGACAGGACCCAGCCCCCAGACTGAGTGTGCTCCCTGTGTGCTCTTAAGGGAAATTGTGCTTGATGCAGAGAGCTGCATCTGGAAATACTTTGTGTATTTTTTGTTCCAAGTGAATGTCCCTCTTTAGTGTCAGTAGTGAGGATTTAGGCTCTTTGATTACTGACCCAGACAGGGGATGTCATAGATGTCTCTCTGTCCACACTGTAGCAGTCAATAATGTCCCAGTCATGAAGGTAATGGCATGTCAGGCATTATCAGACCCTTCTGCAATGCAGAGGGTAGCAAAATACAATATTGTGGGTACTGACTCCTATGGTGGTTACATCTACACTAGACACTACTCCTAGCATCCTAGTTTAACCTGTATCCCTGTACAGTGAAAAATTATGGTCTCCTCTGCTAACTGTTGTTTTAAGGGTACTGGACTAATCCTTTCCTATGCAAGTCTCGGGACCATCCCTACCTTAACTAGACTATTCCTTATGCCCCTATTACCTTACCTAATATCTCTAATAAAATTATCACCATCTACAAGATCTCATCCTTTTCATCATGCACTCTTACTCCTCCTCTGGTTATCCTTGTGAATTTTCTGATTACACTTCCTTGTTTCAAAACCACCCTTTCATTCCTTCATTCTTTGTAACCCACTGACATTCTGTTTTCTTCCCTTATTGAATCATCCCCTCTTTCAAGAGTCCTTCCTTCCTTCTAGTCCCACATTCTCATTATTTGTAGTTTTACTTTGCTTTTCTCCTTCTTTAATATGTTTTAGACATACTTCTTCCATTTACTGTTGTCTCTGTTCAGTGAATCTTTCTGAGCTCTCCCAGAGTGTATCCTGAGCCTAATTTCCTCAAAATTGATTTCTGTCTTTCTCTAATATATCACGCAGCCCCTAAATCCCACAATTAGCACAACGATCTTGCTGCCATGCATCATTCTCATCCTTAATTAGTACCCCCTCACTTCTCATCCCTGCAATACCCCATTATTTTACCTTGCGGGTGCTTACTGGTCCTTTCTTTAATATCTGTAGCCCTGCAGTTGTGTTGCCATTGTTTCAGACTGCTTTGTCTCTTTTTGAGAGATTTTGTATTATTCATTCATGCCACATCAGTCATTGCCTAAGGGTGATTCACTTCCCAGCACCATGTACTAAACAGGAATCACATTTTACTGCACTATCAGTAATGCATAATGCAATTTCCATTATGTTCTACCAATATTAATAAATGAAACTGATTGAATCAATTGTATATATGAAACTGAATAGACTGAATAAGAATATCTCTATAGTACATACATTTAGTACATACTATGATAAGAAATGTTATTAGCCTAACATTTGTATGTATATCTCAGGTATATCTGAATCTCATCAATTAGAAGCAACAGCCAACAGCATTTTTAAGTTTTATTTTGAGCATTATTTATTTGTGTTTTGTTTAGTGGGTTGCCTACTGGACAGCGACCATTTTCAGAAGAAGTGCAGGAAAAAAATTATCTTCATTACATGCAGGAACTTTAACCCATGTTATATATTACAATGGAAGATAGATTAAATGGTTCCCTATTACGTGATTGAAACCTTAGGTTATCGAACACCTAAAGGTCAATCACAAAATGTCAAAGTCTGAAAATTGTGAACGGCCGTTTCCACACAGGGAAACGAGTCATTTGGCTGTTATGCGGATTTTGTTCTTTCTCCACTGTAGAGTGATCTTGGAGTTGGTATATTTATTTACGGGGGGTGTGGGTGGCACAGCCCCCCACATCAGGGGGTGTGGGAGGCAACCCCCCCCCACTTTATTTCTGTTTATAACTTTTTTTTTAATTTGGCCAACGGCATTGTTTCCCTGTGTGGAAACATCCGTTTTCGATATTAAGGGTTTGATATTTTGTGATTGACCTTTAGGTGTTCGATAACCTAAGGTTTCGGTCATGTAATATAGACCCAGATTAAATGGCCATAGCACAAACATTAACCACATCAAACTAAGTTTAATTAAACACTTCTTAAAGAAAAATCACAAAACAGTAAAAATGTGCAATACAATTATATAGTGCTAAGGAGTATACTGACAATATATTAGACCAAGGCAAAATATGCTCATGCATTCGTCATTTCTTTATTTGGATAAAAATAGGCATCATAGGCAATAACAGTATTTTGAAAACATATAGAAAAAGGGTAACTGTGACTGATTTATTATTTATTTATTTATTTGACATTTGTTTAACGGGAAAGTCTAACTGGGCCAGAAAATGCAAATTTTCAACAGAAGGTTGGGAAAAAAGCTCCACAACCTCAGTCTTTCAAAAATCAAGTATAGATATTTTAAATCACAAAGTATCATGTTACACTACAAATACATAAGTAAGAAAAAAATGTTGTAATGAGAAAAACATAGAACATATGTTTCATATTTGAGTGCAATGAAAAACAGTATCATGAGTTGCAGAAAATATGCGAGAAAAAACTCATTAGTCATATTATTTGTTACATAGACTAGTATGCGATAAATGAGTCCTGAAACAATTCTAACAAGATAGTAAAAGAGATATTAGAGATTAGATGATCAGAGACAATGAGGGGAAATTGACTGATGTCTTAGTCTGAGAGATGGTGTTAATATTATAGTTACAGAAGGAAGAAGGAAGAAAGATGGAGAGAAAATGAGATCATAGAAGATTGCAGGATAGGGTGTTTTCAGGTAGCTTAGGTGAATAGGAAGGAAAGAGGTAGAGGAAAGGTCTGCAGAGATGAAGTGGATAAGGTAAGCTTAGTGGGGAAAACAAAAGAAAGGAGTGGACTAGGATGTTGGAGAGGATTGTGAAGTGTGATTTAGGTTGAAGGGGGTGAGTGAAGTATGGTAAGTTCAGCCTGGATTGGCACAGGAACAGGTCCAAGATTTTGTAAAGTATTATTTTAGGGAGCATTTAAAGGTGGATAGGTTAGACGTAGGTGATTACATTTTTTTTGCTACTGAGTATGAGTATAGGCTTTGTTCAGACAGTTTATTTGGTTTATTTATGGTGAGAAGTTGTTTGTCTTCTCATCTGAGAGTTCTTTTAAGGAAATATATGTTGATTAAAGGGGTATGAGTGGGTAGGCTAATGGTTTGGGTATGATTTTATTTATTGTTATAATTTGAATGTAGGAGAGGTGGAGGGGGAGTTCCAGCCAGCCAAGGGTATGCAGAGCTTTTACAGTGATGGATATAGGAAGATGAATTAGTATCAAACTTGGCAATTTTGTTGTAGCAGTTTTCAAGTTTGTTTTTATGGAGAATTATAAATTAGTTAGAATTGGTGCTGCCCAGAGTGTGGTGGTGGGGGGGGGGGGGAGAAGGTAGGTTTTTGGCTAAAATAATTTTTGTGTGTGTGCTGTGCTCAGAAGTTTTTTTTTTTCTGTATAGCATGCTTATTTCTTGATGGGTTTTCTTGATATTGCTTTGGATGTGGAGCTCATTACCATGTTAAGAGAATTGTTCATTGACAGTGTTTTAAAACTAAGGGAATCCAAATTACATCTAGTTTTAGAACAGCTGCCTATTAACTATATTTTTAATTCTTGGAAGTGTGCCAATTAATGAATCCTTTTGTTTGATATTATTGGAGTGCAAAATGGGGGCACAGCTGGAAGTATTTTCATTTGTATTTTTATTTATACTGTGGTTTTAACAATGTATATTTTAACTTGGTAATGAGAGACCTATTATTAATGGCCACATTATTGTAATGTATTTAAATGAGTGATGTAAGTGAAACAGCATTACTCTGAAGAAGACCTTTGAGTAAGAAGAGTGAAAGCACTTAGTGTAAATGGTTTTAATATTATTCCATTAAACTGAGTGTCTTATTTTACACTTGGTGGTGGTGTTTTATTTATTTTTGTTAACATCAGAATACAGCTAAATCTTATTCTCAGCTGAGACTGCTTCACTTCACCACATGTAATAATAAAGTTAATATAGGCATAAGCATTTGTGCATTGCTTGCATTCACAAGTTTGTACAATAGTGGCAGTAGGTCTTGCTGAACCTGGACATAACGTTAAGCTGTTTTTTTTCGCTGGATCTAAATATGACTTGATACATTCTGCAGTAAGGCAATGACTTAGGGCAGTACACATATTTCTTAATGAGAGATCTTAGTCATTATCTTATTGTAACAAACCTTGGCAGAAATCAGGTACTCAAAATACCAATGCTAAAGACCAAATTCAAAAGGAAAAGGTAAACCGCACCGTGTTAGAGAGGATACAAACTTAATTAGCTATGCCTAGTAGGCTTTAGTGATACAGGCAGCTGTAGGACCTGTTAGCAGTGGAACTTGGTGAAATATAAGTTATTCTTCAGGTTCTATTAAACTAACAGTTCAAGAAAATATATATTCATTCATTCTTTGATTGCATTCTTAATCAAATGTGGGGAGCTTGAGCCTGTCCTGACATTCCATCTGTGCAAGGCATAGAAACCCATCCTGATCAGTGTTCTTACCCATCACAACCACACTCATGGGCAGTTTTCTTGGTTGGTAATTTACCTGCAGCACATTTGTGAAACTCACATGGATACAGAGAGGACAAGAATACTCCAGCCAGAAAGCACCTCAGCTGAGAACCACAGTGGACATCCAGGCACTGTGGACCACCAGCACTAACCACTCCATCACTGTGCAGCCCTTTGGAAAATATAAACCAACAAAACAGGTCCTTAACTTTTTAAATATGTACTCATTTTAAATGTTTGTTGATATTGTTTTAAATATTAGAATACTGCTTTCAGGGTAATATAATCATTTTGGGTTTTGTCATCTATATATTATAATGTCATCCGTAAAATTTCTAACACCTGGAATGTCTTGCAAAGATTGCAATTTAACATTTTGCAACATCTCTGTTTTTGAATTACTTTGAATATTTAAACTTTATAATGTGAGACGTAATCCCCAAAAGTTTTGTAAGTGAGCTTGTAGATTAAACAATCATAGCTCTTTTTTAACTTTAATAACAAGAAATATAATCCCAATACACAGTTTTTCTCGTCATGAATACTTGCACTCAATTCCCCATACTTGTCTGTGCTATACACTTCTTGTTAAGATTTTTTATACATGCTTGTAATTGTCAATTTTATTATGCCAAAATGCCCAGTTTACGACAGAAAAAGGTCAGACTAGTCAACCTACCCAGTTACCAAATAGTTCAGCCCTTGTACCTTTTTCACCGGGTCTATATCACACAGTCGAAGTTGCGTAACTTCTAACACCTAATGGTCGAACCATTATGTTCGAAGTTACATAACTTCAACTACCTAAAAAAAAAAAAACACAACGGACAACAAAATAAACTGTTGTAAGCAGGGGGGCAAGCCACCCTGCACCCCCCACACCCCCCAATACTTAAATATAGCAACTCTGAGATCGCACCACATTGAAGTGAATGGAAACCTCCTCCTATGTAGATTTCCATTCACATGCTCAAACTTTTACAAATTCGAACATATGGTCACAACCATATGTGGTTTGAACTTGTAAAAGTTCGATGACATGATAAGAACCCTTTTTGCACCAAAGATGTTTTGCAAAAGTAGTGGTAACAACTATCTGGATGAAGTTTCAGCTTGTGACACCTAGCACATCACCTCAAGTAACTTGGAGAATACTGTAGATCAGTTTAAGTCATAAAAAATGTCACCTAACAGAGTAGCTCTGCGGCACTGTCAGGCTATGGCAGCGTTAGTCCAGTGTATATATTCTAGGTGAGCTGCTATATCCTTACATAGTTAGGTTACTACAGATTCAGGGGTGTCACACTAGGTAAGATCCAAAATAATGGATTAATAACAGGATTTGCAATACCACAAAAGACATTAACTTAGCATCAGTCTCTTCTTTAATTCTAACAAGAAACAGTACACTTGTAAGTGGTTGGCACTCTGGGTTAATTTGTGACCTTATTAAGTAATTATTTAGTATGTCAGAGCTCTCAGACTATGCAGGAAATTCTTGTGACAACTGACCTGAGTTTGTGCGACTGGGAACAATATGCACCATTTTTATAGATTCCAGTTGAGCAGCTGTATGACAACATAAGGGAGACTTGTCACTCTCCTTAATTACAATGCATTCTGCTGTAGCAGTGACTGACCAGGCTAGCTGTAAACAATGAAAAGTACCACACAAAGAAAGAGGTTTGATTAGATGCATGGAAACAAATCTTGCCTCTGTATAGTGTACAGCAGATTTTGGAAAGTATCACAAATGTTTCACATTAATAGCATTTATTTTAGAAACAGAATCAGTTAATACAGAAATTAGTATACATTGCAAATTTATAGTCATCTGTGGTTGGGAGGTTATTGATAAATTGCTGGAAAAAATAAGACTTGCGTGTGGTTCTGTGTCATCATTATTAGAGTTGTCAACTTGGTCATCTGTGTGTTTTATGCTTTTTACTGTGTACAAGACAATAAGGCAAAGTTTTTAAACAATGTATTTTTTCTGTTTTTTCTTAATAGAGTAACTATATAATTTTTTCCATGGACAAGAATGCAGATCTTTTGCGAGCAATAAATGGTATCAGTTCTTAAAAGAGTTATTCATTTTCTACATATGACACCTTTGGTTCCTTTGCATATCATCTCTGCCTTATGAGGAAATTTTCCCTTCTTACCCTGCTTCCTTCTGGTGGCTTTCCTTTGGGCTCAAGAAGTGTCTTGACCAGGCCTTGGTATAGCAGCAGCAGTTATCCTTTTGCTTCTAGAATCCATCTCCCAGAGAACATACCTCACTCATCATTCTGGTTGCTGCTCCTGCCACTACCCTAGGTGTTCTTAATATCCCAGATCATTTTCATGTTCTCCTGCCATCAGCTCCACTCTCTCAGCTGATACTGCACAGCAGGTTTGCTGAGCCCCTGGTGAAGTACTTTGCATTTTATCTGCATTGAACTTCAACTGCCATATTTCAGCCTACTCTGTCAGCCATTCCAAATTCTTCCTTAGAATTTTTCCTCCAGCATCTTCTCTGTGTCATCAGTGAAGAAGTTGATCCTTCTATCTGTTTTCTCAGGTATGTCTGAAAAAAGTACACCAAAGACTACTGGACCCCAAGATGGACCTCTTTAATGCTCCACTAGTCACTTACCTTTTTTCCTGATGTTTTCCCTCTCAGCACAACCCTTTGTGTTTTATCATTAAACAATGTAGCATTAAATACTCCAGTCAGCAGCCTTCTGCATGGGATAGAGTCAAATGCCTTACTGAAGTCCAGGTCAACAACATTTACCAGTACTTTCTTGTCAGGTTGTCCTGTAACTCAGTCATAAAAGTGGATCTTGTTCTGGCCATAAACCCTTATTGGTTGTTTCCTGGAGATTGCTGTCCTCTAGAAAAGCAACACATCTTTCTGTCATGGGTCTCCTCAGATGCATAGCAAGGGTAGAGCAGAGGAGCAGCCGCCCTTAATGCAAAGTGTTAGGAGTTGCGAACTCAAAGTGTAGTTCCAGCATTCTTTTTTTCTCAACAGGCATTTCAGAATGCCGGTACAGAGGCACATTGTGTGTGTTAAGCTAAGGCAAGACATTTACAACAAAAGTAGCTGGCTTGAAGCACCAGACTAAGGGAGTGGACTTTTTTTTTTTGCTCTTCAGCTGAAGATCTGGGGAGGTAGGCAACACATAGGGGACCAGCAATGGGCACTAGATAAACCAGCTACTGCTCTGGTTCTCTATATGCCTTGTCTTCATACCTCTCAACTCTCCAGATTTTTGCCTCATATTTTTAGTCTGTTCCTCATAAAATTTGTGATTTTCTGGATGCTTGTGGCAAATTAGTGAGGAATTAATTCACTAAATAATGACAGGCATTTGAGTTTTAGACTTCATATCCTTCAGAAAATGCATGGTAACATAAAACCTTTTATTCTGGCAATTAAATTTGTCCGTATTTGGAGGGGGGGGGGCAGTTTATCCTCCCATTATTTTTGGCTTTGTACAGATTTTTTGAGCTAAGAGGTTGAGAGCTATGCTTGTCTTGTTGTTACATTAGGTGGACAGAGTTGTACCTCTCTGAATTTTCTCTACTATCCAACTGAAGATTACCACAGCGTCTATCTTCCAGCCCTCAGGCATTTCTGCAGTAGTCAGAAATGTGCAGAAATCCCCTGTAAGGAAGCACATTAACCAAATTGCTGAGGACCATGAGAGGCAGTACTTCAACTCCCTTTCCTTTATTAATTAAAGTTTGGTAACTGGAATACAGAACTGATACCAGACCTTTTTCATCCTGTAAATGGGGTCATAAGGCAAGACAACATACAAAGAATTGCAAGAGCAAGTTTACAAAGTAGCAATAAAACATCTACACATATATCAAATAGCACTAGTCTGGAGTGCATGTACAAGATTTTAGATGACAAAATCAACACTGATTAAGTCACTTAAACAATGATTCTATATGTAGTAGCTGTGTGTGGTAGAAATGACAGTTAACCAGTGCCTTTAACTAGCATGGCATCCTCCTCTTGCTTTGCTTCTAAATACTGAGGAAAAACATTCATTCAGCATCTCCAGTTTTCACATCCTTCCAAGATCTCCTTCCCATCTTTGCTCAGCCTGGCTATCTATATCCCTACTTTCATTCTTTCTGCTATATACTTAAAGAATTATTTGTTCTCTCTCATATGTTCATTGTTTCCAAACTCCTAACTCATATTTCACACTCTCTCCCTGTTCATCATAGCCCATTCACCAAATATCCACACCAACACCTTTGCCTATGTATTGTCATATTTCATATCAACTCTAAACCACAGAATACCGTAATCAGTGTGTTGCCTAATGGTACAGTCACATGGACATTTTCCCACTCTTATCTTTAGCTCAGAATCTCCCAGTTTTCTCCTAAATATTCAGATCTTCTATGACTAAAACGCCCTTCCTTTTATCCCTCTCCTTTACGTTGTCCCCCAGTATCTCATTCCTCTTTGATCAGTTGGGGAGCTGGTACATTGTACCAATTATTCAACATTCCCTCTCTTCCTCTACAATAACCACCAATTCCTTATCTTAGGGCTGACCCTGCCCCTTTCCATGCCCTTTAACAGGTAATGTTTCCCTTCTCTGATCTCATATTGCTTTGGCACCAGTCCCCTGACTGAGCATCAAGCCCATCCATCCTGGTCATCCTAGGAACTTATTCATTCCCAGGGGTGAAATCCCTATGAACCAAGGGATCTCGATGCTGTGAACTGTACTGGTGCTGATGGTATTAACTGCATTACCAATGAGGATGAATACCTGACCTTATTCAAAGAGACACCCAATCAATGTGTAGTATTTGTAGCCAAGCCATTGAACAAACATTGTTGAAAACTACAAACACACACATGCAAGCACATACTAGCACACACACACACACACACACACACACACACACACACACACACACACACACACACACACACACACACACACACACACATATATACGCAGGCACACAGAAGCCTGTGAGACGCCTATTACATCCACCTAAATTATATACAAACTCAAATACCACAACCACTCTAAAATAAGTTGCTAGGTTTAATGATGGCCTTTGATGAAAAATGTTGCTTTTCCATATGAAGCAGTATTTTCAAGTCTGGAATGAATGAAAGATCTATATTCAGTAAATCACTCTTCAAAAAGACTGCTCCAGGGACAGTCATGTAAAGTAGTTATGTTTTCATTATATGTTGTCATATCATGTTTTCAGGTACTCTTACATAAGCTATATGAAGTAAATTGTGGAGAAATGAACTTTTAAATGTCAGCTACTGGCTGGAAAGAAAGCATAAGTTGCTGTTTTATTGCTTTTTTTACATTTCTTTATTTATATATTTGTAAGCTGGTAGGTGGTCTTGTCAAGGTATCCTTTTTCAAATATGACTCAGACCACTGGGAATGTGCAAACTTACATATAAAAATAAATACACCTGACTATAAATTATACCATGTGAAAAACATAAAAAGTGGCCCAGAAATCTAGGTAACAAAATTCTAAAACAATGTGCTGTTACTATTACATTTCCTGTAGCACATATTCTAAATTCTTGTCTAAGGAATTACCAATTACTTGTTTATGGAAAAGATGAAAACACTTCTCCTATATGTGAAAGCATTAATAGTAAAATGTATAAATATTTACAGACCAGTCTGTCTCATGCCAAGCATAGGAAAACATATGGAGCAATGGCGAGGGATCATTCTGAAAGATAAATCAGGGGACTTAAGCTGACCTAACTATATATAGTATGTTTAAAGACATGTTTATATACTACTATAAATCTTTCACAAGATCTCTAGGTATGTAGTCCACACCCTGTAGGCTGGCCTTCTAGGAGATACAGTCTATTTGGACTTGAAAAAGCTTTCTATTTTGCTGTCTGTAAATCCTGTTAAAAAAAGCTTAGAAAATGCCTGACTAAAAATTGGATGGATTATAGAAAGAGCATGAAGTGAATAGTAAGGATCACATTGTTTTTCTGATCATTTTATTGCTATTTTCAACAACAGAGAGAATCGTTGAAAAGAAAACAAATGCTAAAATGTGTACAACATTGTTTTAGAAATTACATTCAGCATTTACTGAATATAATACTGATGATAAAGATAGACTAGACTGGCTCCATAGAAAAGGCCTTGAACTTGTAGTTGCCTTCCTAGACTAATATAGCCAGTAAAAATAAACAAGATCTGATCAGCCAGAATCTCATCAAGTTAGCCTAGTATAGCCCTTCCAAAAGAAAAAAATGATTTTTCAATGATTCCCTTTGTCTAGGTTGGATGAAATCAAAATGCAACAGTAAGAGAACCAACATTAAACTGACTGGAGTGCTTTTTAACAGTATGGGAGATGGTTTGCCATCTTGCATATAGGTGAAAGTTTACTGAAACATGGCCTGAAGCATCCAAATCTTTTTGACCATTTAGGAGGGCAGATGTTGATGTCTGGGACTAAAAGCACCCATGAAGACTCAGCTGTCCACTCAGCACTTAGGAAATAGCAAATTATCAGATGTCTTCTACATACAATGTACAAGGAGGTATGTTTAGAGGTTCACAGGTGCAGACTAGGTTAACTGCCCTGAACGGTCATTTTAAACCTAGCCAATAATCTGAGGTCAGAATCAAATCATGTACTTTGAGTCTATAAGATGAAAACTTTAACCATTATGCCAAACCACCCCAGAAAACTCAGAAAATATACAGTCATATGTTCATAGATAAGTACTAGGATAGATGCTCATGCAGCCCACCTTAAGCCTAGTCAACTTTCCTTGGGGAGAATCAAACTTTGTATCTCTTATTTGTGAGGTAAACACATTAACTATTATGCCAATCCCTTGTGTACTGCATATGATCATAATCTGCAGCAAATGAAAGGCATATCCAATAGGAATCTTTCCTGGTCATGTAGATATTCACACATTTCACCAGAGACAGCTGACACTGAATACCTTCCAGTGGGTGAACAAGTTATTGTCATGTGTTTCGAGATGCTCTTCTGGCATTTACTTCTTATACTTGCAGAACTAGCTCCCACTGTTTCATTTCTAATACAGTTAGCTGTCAGGGGCATACATCAACTGTACAGATTTTTGCAGAATGTCCAGATTTTTTGCCTCAAATATTTGGTCTGTTATTCATAAAACCTGGGATTTTCTGGCAATTCACAGAGAACTGAAGTCACTAAATAATGACCAAATAATGACATATATTTCAGTTTAAGGAATCATATCCATCAGAAAATCCATGCAAACACACATTTCTAAGCTTATAAGACCAATATTTAAAAAATATCCCTATTTTTGGGCCTTTGTCCCCCTATTATTTTAGGCTTTGTCCAGATTTCTTGCATTAAGAAGTTGAGAGGTATGTTCAGGGGACAAAAGCATTTAACACAAATGGCCAGTATAATTCTCCTGCTTTTACCCAGCTCTGGAGATCCAAAAAGTTCATGGGTAAATGAAGTAGTGTTAGCAGAGCACATGCACTTACAGAGGCTGAAACACAGCCTTCACTTTTACAGGTAGTTGCCTGGTAGCTCTGCAACACATAACTTCTGGAGGGACTTCCATATATCATTATGGAGTAGCAAGTATATTCTCAAATGAAAAACTGGCCATCAAAAGTGACCCCTACAAAAGTGAGCAGGTCACCTAGAAGCACAGTTCCATTACTTTTTCAAATAGGCAAGTATGCCACTTAGATATTAGTCTGTATCAAATGGCTATGCCAGAGCAAGGCAGATTATACTAGTTTCATTTAAGGCCCACACAAGCTATCTAGTGTCACAGAAATAAAGAGTGAAGCAGATGTGAGATGGTCTTCTTGCCCCAGGAGTGACTAGTTCGTGTTGCAGCCATAATATGCACTACCACTACTCAGCATGCACTCCCAGTATAACCATCAAAATTTTCACACAGCAGAATTAAAGATTCTGTAAGTCAGAGATTTCTACCCCAGGGAACTACAACATTAACAGCATACCCTTAACAGTTGACACAGTTGTTTGGGAATTGGGAACTTATGTGGACAGTTACCTAACTTTTGATCAACATGTGTCTATTGTTGTAAGAAAGTCTTCTTTACTGCACAGCTTGTAAACAAAAGGATTGTGTCTAGATTTCGGGGATGTCATTGTCCCCCTTTACTCAGCCCTCATTAGACAAATCACGGAATAGAATGCCCCCTTTGGCATGTATCTATTCAGACACGTGCAACAACTGAAACACTCACAAATATTTTACTAAATGGATACAAGGCCTAAAAAACATGCCCTACATGAACAGACTCAAAGTCCAGTCACTATGCTCAGTATCTTACAGACTCCTAACAGGTGATCTGTGTCTGGCATACAAGGCATCCTCTGACCCATTACTGGTGGATTTACTGCATGTTAGCAAGCCAAATGGCATCAGAAATACTCAGTCCTGGGATCTAAAGTTGTTGTGCAACATCAACAGAACAGTTTGTAGGGACAGGTATATCTTGCAGGGGATACTGCTGCTATGGAACAGACTTTACGTCCACGTAAAACAAAGTTCATCCCTGTACATCTTTAAGCACAACTTAGATCTATGGATCGGAAACAGAAAATTTATGGCAGGACTGCCCCTGCACTACTAATGGACAGAGGCAGCTCCTAAATGCTTTATCCCAAGCATGATTCCCCTTAAATTATCTATGATATGATCCCAGTTATTCTCATTAGGGATAATATATAATTAATGACCATGGGGGTGGGTAAGGCCAATCTATAACCAAATGGGATAGGCAATTTCAAGCACAAAAATGGAAAATGGCTAAGCCTAAAATATACAAGGACAACATTACAAGACAAGACTGTGTATAGGAGCTCAATGGTAAACCATTCCAATAAATGCACCAGAAAAGCTAAAATAGCCCACATGGGCACTTAGCTTAGCATTTGCCTGTGAATCTATGAACGTATTAAAGATCTATAAATTGCCTCTCCTAGTTGACCCCCATTATGATGTACTCCGTACAATGCGCTAGTTCTTAATACCAGATAGAGCCACTCAGCCACTCTCCTTCTGATGGCACTAATTCTCAAAATTCTTAAAACAGGGTGCTGTTCACCTCTCAAAAGGAAAACACCACTGAGGAGACCAAATTATACACTTAGAAACAGTCAAGAAAATGCTCTTCCCTTTCCAGACTAAATTTCAAACTAGCCATAGGTGAGAAAGCCTTCTCAAGAGTAGGGCCTACACTGTGGAACCATCTACCTAATGATAAAAAGTGCATTGGTACAGTAGAAACACTCAAAAAAGCTTTAAAGTTCTCCCCCTTGAGGAAGCCAAATGTTCATTTTTACGATACGGTTTAAGAAACAGAACATTTCATTTAAATACCTTGTATATTAATTACTATGCGTTTAACTAGGTTGACTTAATTTATATGTACATATTTTCCTACCATGTTTGGAGTGTTTTCCTTGCATAATAACAGTGTTCTTTTCTTCCCTTGATTTAATATAGAAGTTGCCTGTATTGTCATATCTATTCTAACTATTGTTATCACTGTACCTGGATCATAGCTGAAAAGGGTCAAATGACCATCCCACCTATCCAGTCAACAAATTGAAATAAATAAATAATCACCTGGCCTTCAACCACAGGATGGATCTCACCCCGAGATATGATAATGTGCATTAAATGCTATTTTATATAGAACCAGATTTGGCACAGTATAACCACAGTCAGCCTTTGGCAGATGTAGCAAATTCTTGCTAACTTGAGTAGGCTTAATATGTCACATACACTTGCTGAATGCACCCTGCAGCTTTCCAGACAGATGGAGTTATACATTACAGGGAAATAGACAAGAAAGCACAGCTGATGAACATATATTATCATTCTGGATATGGTACCTTATCATAGAAAACTAAGAAATATTTGGGACAATAATGTCATCATCATATCAACTTTTTTAACCTGAGCTGGATAGAGCTTCTACATATCAACTAGATTAATTTGTTGTATTCAAACCTGAAATACACAGCCCTTGGAAAGTACTTATACACAGGGGACAATATCTTACATAGCTGGATTTAATAATGATTAAATTGATTTTATAGAATTATTATTAACATTGAGAAACTTAAAAAAAGGCAGATACATTTTAAGTCTTTGGCTTATTACAGTTAGCTGTATGACCCTCCTCCCCAGCTTCTACTGGCATGACATGCCCCCTGCTCCCTCCTGCCCCAGCCATTCAGGTTCCAATATTGTGTCCTGCCCCTAACCCTTCTTTAACATATTATATTTAAAATAATAATAATTTTTTTTTTATTTAAAACTGTTGCAGACTGTTTGCTAGAAATGTAGCAAACATTTGCTACAGTTTATTCCCAACCTGCATGGAATGCTACAGCTCTTATGTTGTAGTTTAAAAAAAAATCATAATTTCTTCTTTTTAAACTGTAGGAAACTGCTTGCTACAAATGTCGGAAACAGTTGCAACAGTTTGTACCCTGCCTGCACAGAGTGCTACAGTGCTCAAGTTTTAGTTAAATAATTTATTTTGTTTTAACTTTTAAACTGTACAATGTAGCAAGCAGTTGTTAAACTTTAGACCATACACAGAGTGCTGCAACACGTAGATTTGACCGCAAATGAAATAATACCGGCTTTTAAAAGCCAGTATTGCATTTAAGAGCGATCAGAATCTACTGATCACACCCCTAAACACTGTTCCTCTCTCACCCCACCCTAGCTACACTACTGATTCATTCCTCCCAGTGGTGAGAGTTCACCAGACTATTTTTCCTTTAAGGTGAGAATCAGGTGTCAAATGAAGTGTTGTTGCCTGATAGGATGGTTAGGATTTTTTTGTTTATGCTCCCAATTCCCACTCTGTGGTGGCTAACTTACTACATTACAACTGCTACATATAGATTCATTGGTATATACTATGCTAACGGCGGGGCCTAGTGGGGCATTTTTAAGCCTAGCCAAGCATTCCAAATTTCTGGCAAGTTCTGGTACCCTTGATAAGTGTATATAGCAACTTGGGAAATGAAACATTTACAAGCAGGGGCCTGGCAGATGAATGATCTATAGGCTGCCTACGTCCATTACAGGGATGAATTTCCTGTTTCCCATCCAGTTGACCAAATTACACTGAATTTGGTTATGGATGAACTCTCCATCACATAGAAGGGGAGCCTGTTCCTGAGAAGGGGTAGTCTCTGGGATACATGCATATCTCTCCAACAGGTCCTATTCATATTGCAAACAATTACAATAGGTAATTCTGGAGCTGTTTGTTTTGCAAATATGCAGGAGGTCCATCAAGTTGGTGCTCAACAATGCCTTATATGCCAGGCATAGATCTCCTCTCAACAGTATGTAGGAGACATAATACAGGGATAGGGCTTTGAGGTGATCTGCATGGGACAAGTTACTTACACCCTGTATTCTTTTAGTGAAGAACATCTGTGGACATTCCAAGTGTTGAATGTGCCTGGTTTGGTACATACTGAAGGGGGCATTGTACTCAGTGACAGGTCTGATGAATGCTGAATATAGTGGAACAATGGCCTTCTTGGACCTAGATGTAATACCTTTGTTTATAGGTTGCACAACATACAATGATTTCCTCACTACTGTATACATATGTTGGTCAAAGGCTAGATTACCATCTATGTGTATTCTCAAGTCCCTGACTACTGGGTTGACTCATAGAGGTGTTTTCAATATGATAGTTACCAGGGGTGGGTGACTTCCAAAGGGATACTATTATACATTTCTTGGCATGTAGTTTTAGTCCATGGCTCTGACACCAGTTATTTGTCTGTACCAGCCCTTTCTGGAGAACATTAGTGTGTGTGTGTGTGTGTGTGGGGGGGGTGTGGGGTGTTCTCTGACTGCTCCTAATTTGCAATTGTCTGCAAATTTTGTCAGGCAGAGGGCGCCTGACATTGGCCTTGTCTTCAGAGAAGCAATTGCCAAAAAGAAGCGGTCCCAGGACCGATCCCTGAGGGACTCCACTTGTGGCTTGCCTCTTTGTAGAAGCCACAAAGTTCTAACTTCCTGGGTCCTTTCTCTGAGCTAGATAGCTATTTACCAGGTTACATAAGGATTTATACCTAACCTTTTGAGTTTATCAACAATGGTTGAGTGGGGTATTGTATCACATGTCTTAGTGCAGTCAAAGTAGACAGTGTGAGCTGTTTTGGCCTCATCCATTGCTTTGGTGACTTTCTCATAACAGTCCACCAGGTTGAGTAGGCATGACTTGCCCTTGATGAAACCAAAGTAGGTTGAGTCCAATGTTTGAAGGTTTTCTGTGTCATTACTGATCATTTCTATGATAATTCTTTCCATGGCTTTGCATATGAGACTAGTGAGACTCATGGGTTTATAGTTTCCAGGGTCTGTAGATGGCCAACCTTTGTGCAGAGGGATGACTGTTGCTGCTCTCCATTCATGAGGCATGATGCTTGTTTGGAGGCTGCTGTTAAATGGCATTTCCAGGGTGACTGATGGGTCATATTTCATGCTATTTAGAATGCATCCTGGGATACTGTCTGGGCCCATCAATGCAGTGTGCTTGGCCTTAGAGACATAATCAACAACTTGCTCCCTAGTGATAGTAGGGGAGTTATATATTGATGGTATTTCCTGAGGGGAGTTTGAGGGAAAGAGAGGAGTAAAGTCAGAGCTGAATTTTTCTGCCAATAGGTTTGCTATCTTCTGGCTTATCACTTTTTTTAAATTTCTCTAAGTCTTTTGGGTTTCTAATGCTATGATGGGAATGATCCTATTCCTAAGTCAAGGTATGATTCAAGTTCATGAAATTAGTATTGTTTCAGTCTTGGGTGATAGTCAAAAGTAATCTTCGCAGCACCTGCAATGTACCCAGAACTAACTCCTTCTGCAATTCATATGGATTTTCATGTATCGGTAGCATATCAAAATAAAACTGTAAATTATTTTTTGAGACCCATTGCTCCTACTGCTATTGGAACTGTCTGGATACCCCTCTTCCACATTGCCCTCATTTCTGCCTGCAATTCTTGGTATTTTATCACTTTGTGTCTCTCTGTACTTAAGACACTATAATCACTGGGTGTAGCAATTTCAATGATCAGTGCTACTTTTATCTTCTTTTCATGGACTACTATATCTGGTTTTCTCACATATATTTTATGAACTGTTGGTAATGAGTGATCCCATGTGATATAAACTTCATCATTCTCTATAATGCTTTGTGGATCATGTTTCCAATGCTTCTCAGCTACTTCAGTATTATAATGTTTGCACAACTCCCAATTCAACAATCTTGCCACATTATTATGCCTTTCAGTATATAGGCCCTCTGCCATTAGTGTATCAAAACCAGCAAGAAGATTTGCGACTGTTTCCACTTCTGTTTTATAGAACCTGCATTTGTCTGTTTCTCCCACATGTTCAATAGACTTCATAAACCAATGTGCATGTGGTCTAGTATCCTGGGCCACCAATGTTAACCTTTCATCTGTTGGTTTAAATTCACCTCTCCTTAACTGTTCCTACATCAAATCCTGATCGACATGAGGTTGTTCCAGGAGTTTTCTGTACTTGCAACTATATTCATGCCTTTTCCACATTTCCTGCCTTCTCATCTGATCCTTGTATTCTTTCTTTTGTTTTTCAGCACATTCAGTTGCTGCCAGATTATTCTCTACTTCTGGTATGGTTTCTATTCTTACTTGATACCGCTATGCTTCTGCTAAACTAAGCAGGGAAGTCATCTTAGATTTGTTCTAGTCACATGTCAAAACATTTTCTATGTTTGGATCTAATGACGTCAGCAGACATGTATGCAGTCCTACAGTTGCAGATCTATACTTGTAATCAATTGCGAGGAGACCTATACCTCCTCAAAACGAGGGATATAATCATGGTATACACATATTTTTATACAACATTTGATAAGTGTGAAGCATTTTTCTTGTTTTCCTGTCCAGCTGGTCCAATACCTTTTGGGGCCAGTCAATCACCCAAAAAATTTAAGTTAGAATAAAAAGAGCAAATTGATTTATAGCTTAGATTTTGTTCATTGAAGTCAGGACTGTTTTCGGTTTTAATTTTAGTCTTTTAAAATATTCTTTACTGAGTTTTGTTTGCATTTGTTCATGTTTTATTCTCTATCCTTCATTGATTACCAAATGTTTATAGAATCCCTCCTGCTCAGGTTCCTTTATATCACATTCCTGTCCAAAAGTAATATTTTCTTTGTGCTTCAGATTTCCTGCTTTAAATGTTGCTTTTGCAAATTTATCAAGACCAAATGACATTCGTATATCATCTGCGAAAGTTTTGAGCACTTCCAGTTGTGCTTTCAGCTCCTCATCTAATGAGTTATACAGTTTTAAATCATCCTCAAAAAAAGATGAGAAGTTTTTACAGTTTGCTATTGTCTGGGAGCCAAATCGTAACCATGACCTAATCTGTTAAGTAGACAGTTTTAATGGGTTAAGGGCAAGACAAAAGAGCAGAGGTGACAAAGAGTCACCCTGAAATATACCCCTTTTAATTTTTATCCCTAGGATAATAATTTGTCCTTTATCATGGCTTAGCTGCAAAGTGGTTTGCCACTGTTTCATGGTCACTGTAATGTAATTAGTCAATGTAGGGAGTATCTTGTAAATCTGTAAGCACTCCTTCATCCATGAATGTAGGATGCTGTCAAATGCCATTTTTTTTTTTTTTTGTAATCTGTCCATGCCTTATTTAGATTCGTCCTCCTTTTACAATTCTCCTTTATGACTTTAACATCAAATGATCCTTTGTTCCATACGATTCAGTTTTCTTCTAAATGACTATAAACTCTGTTAGCATCAGTTCCAGTGTATAGTTTACTCTCTGCTGGAATGCAAGTTATTGGTCTATAGTTTTATGGATAGCTTGCAGGTTCATTCTTAAGGAGGAGTATCGTTTTTCATGTTGTTAGCCAGGTTGATGTGTGTTCAGGGTGTGCGTATAAGTAGTTTTACTCAGGGCTAAATCTTCAAGTAATGATATTAATACTTAGCTACTGCATCTGGGCCTGGGTTTTTCCATTTAGGAGCTTTTCTTAATATTGTTTCAGTTTCTCTGGCCATTACTTCATCCCATTTCTTATCCTGTACATTTGAACTTATTTACTGTTTCTTTCACTTCTTCTATTCATTCAGCATTTTTATGTTCCAGAAGGTCTTCACAGATATTTCTCCAAACTGTGTCTATTACTTCTTTTTTTGGTGGTGTTTCTATTCCTTTTGCTTTGTTTCCTAATTCTCTATAAAACTTTTTTGCATCATCAATGAATTGCTTATTTTGTACTTTTCCTTTATATTTATCAGCATATCTTCTATGTTTTTCTGCCTGTGCTGATATCTTTATTATTTGCAATAGTGCCTGATAGGTCCTGGTCTGTTCTAATAATGCGCATTGTTTTTATCACATCTGTTTTTCTAAGTATTTCTGTTAATCTGTTCCTGCTTCAATACTCTTCTAACAGCGACACTTCTTGTCTTAATTGCTTTATAGTTTTCACTATTCGATCCTTCCATGATGGCATTTGATTTCTCCCCTTCCTTTCCCTTATTCCTCTGTATTTTTGTGATAAGACTTTATCTGTTATTAATTTTTCTGCACAGTAATATATCCTGTTTACTTCTGTTATACCATGTGAATCTTTGTTAATAGTCTTTATTACTGTGATCATTTGTTTAATCAAGCTTCTAACATTTTGGGTCTTATTGACTTTCTGTAATCTGTTTATTACATTGATCTTAATATGTCTATCCATCTCTATTATATCAAGCAACTCTTCCCTTAGATCTTTTTCTTGTAAACTGAGGGCACATTCTTTATTCTCCTTTTCCAGTGAGCATTCTGCAGAAAGCTCCAGAACATCTCCATGTGACATATTCTCTCCAGCTGCATCTTGCATCATCCGTTACTCTTTCATATGGGAACTTACTAGCCTATCACTCCACAGCACTGACATCTTCTAGCTCAGTAGAGGTGGCTCCATTAACAATGAGCTCTGTGCACAATTGTGTATTGCCTTTGAGATGTGGACATAGCTAAAGAAGGCCTTGTGGCTGTCCTTCGCCTGAGCGGCCAAATTTATCTCAAATTTGGCTTTGGTAGACTTTATTTGCCCTCTGAGTTGTTTGTTTAGTTTGAAGAGAGTGCTTTTATCCTGCTGGGGTGCTACACCTCCTAATTTTTGCAAATATTTTCTTCCTTCCGTTAGACAGTCTACTGATGTTGCAATTTCACCAGGGTGCCTTATTTTTGGAGTTAGTTCTGTACTTTCTCCTGGTGGGTGCAGCTGCCTGTGTGCAGATACTAACATACTTGTATAGGGTTTCCGTGAACAGTTCTGTACAGGCAGCAGTGTTCTCAGGGGTTATGGGGGTGAGAAAATTTTCCAGGTTATCACTTAATGGCAGGAAGTTAGCCTTAGAGTAGTTCCTGAACATTCCAGAGTTAGCTGGGGTTCTAGTTTTATTTTTACTTCAAAGGAGACCATTTTGTGGTCTGACCATACCAGAGAGGACATTACACTATGGGGTTGTGCAGCACTCTCCCATATTTGTGAGGACCAAATCCAGTATGCTTGCACCCCTGGTTGGTATATTGACAATTTGGTCCAGGGAGTTTGCATTTGCAAAATCCAGGAAACTCTGTGTCTGCATGATTGGTGTCGTATATGATTCCCCGTTAATAGTGGAGTAATTGAAGTCACCCTTGAATATTGTATTGAGTTAGATGGTGAATGTTTACAGTAAGCTTAAATACATTTTAAGGGTTTCCTGGGTCATACAGAGGGATCTATAGCTTGCAAGTAAGTAGTATGGGATTTTGCTTATGGAGATTTGAATGTGGAGAAGTTCAAGTATATTGTCCTATTTGACCAGCCTTGAGGTATATTTATTTTTGATGTAAATTGAGACACCTTCACCTTTAGTCCTTGTCTGTGTAGTAGCTGTTAAAATATGCAGAAGGCATTATAGTCTTGCCCTGCAGGTATATTCTCTGCAGCTTTAAATCATGTCTCCATAACTGTATAAATGTTAGCATTCTCTAGGTATGAGGAGAGCTTGTAGGGTGTGGAGTTTCTTGTTTAGACTGCCAGCACTGAGCAGTAATACCTTTACATTTTCTTGGTTTTGATTTGCTGTGACATAAGTAATTTCAATTTGACATTGTCTAAATGGGGGAGGAAAAGTTTTAGCTAATATTCAGAAGCCTAAGAAGGAGAGGTGCAGACCATCACTGTAAAACAGCATGGTCTATTTACCATCTCCTTCCATGCTGACAAATGTTGTACCCCCTTAGAATGACACCAGAAACTTAGTCAATTAATGAAGTCAATCATCTACTGTTCGTATTGTGGCATCATCCTTGGAGAAGGTAAAATGCTACTCAATACTAGGCACATACCACCCTAGGACACGTATTCCAAGAGCACCATTATGTCCCTCTTCATATAATCTAGGGCGGTATCTCTCAGGTCATTTACACCCACATGGACTATAATTGAGTCATACTAGTACTTGTGGTCCAGTGACCTAACTGCATGCATAATGTGGTGGAGCCTGGCCCCTGATAAGCAACTGACCATAACTTTCTCTTTACTCAGCCTGGTGAGAGGGACATCAGTGTGTCTCACAATGGAGTCTCTAATGCCCAGAACGGTGGCTTGTGTGGTGGCTTGCTTTACTGGCTTAGAAGTAGAGGCTTCATTAGATGTGGTTATATGAATTGATGTGAGTGTTGTTTTAGAGTGCATTTGGGGTTGCTGAGGGTATTTGTTATGTGTACTACATCTAGGAGATCTTTGGAGTTTAGGAAGGTTACATTTAAGTGCCTCAGCATATGTGGGTCTAAGTGTCTGCTTTGGACTGTGTGTGTGTGTGTGTGTGTGTGTGTGTGTGTGTGTGTGTGTGTGTGTGTGTGTGTGTGTGTGTGTGTGTGAGAGAGAGATGGGTGCAACGTGTATACTACTGACAATCTGACTGATATTAGGAGTGCTTTTATGTGACAGCTTTGCCTCCAGTGACATTGTGTAAATACATCTCTCACATAACATATCAGTTTGTTTGAGAATTAAAAGGTTCTCAATAAACATGAGGCTATTTCTGCACTGCCTCAGGATACCAATATCCACAAAGATGCTAATGGAGATAGTGAGAAAGTAAATATCCATGGCAATGAGCCTTTTTTATTGATTAGATGGTTGTAGTGAGAATATAAATTAATGTTAGGAGAGTATCTAGTTTGTAACTCTGGGGGCAATTCTTGCCACTGCAAATTAGTTGCCCTGTGTGCAACTAGGTATTGGTGAAATTTCAAGAGTGCTTTTACTGGAAAACTGTCAGCTCAATGTGTCTGCATCTATACAAGTCACTGACAAACACTTGAGGGGAAACAGGTAACGAAGACCCTGATGATTATTGGATGAATTATTTGGGGAGATGTTCTGAAGTTAGGTTACACAGCAGCTAATCAAGCAGTTCTTACTGAAAAGAAAGAATTAACTTTGTCAAGAATGATAAATAGTGGGGATTCACCTAACTGGTTACTACTTGGCTACTACTAGTGCTAGTCTCACCACAGTTTCATGCTGCTAAGATACAATGCCTCTTTGCTTCTTCTGTCACCAGAAGCAAGATGAGAAGTAGGCCACAGTCTTTCGGTGATCAACAGTCTTGTCCCAAATGATGTAGTGGTGTGTAGGCCTGTTGTAGCCTTTTCATAGCAGATGCCTTGAATAGCAACCAGACTATTCAGGAAAGCCCCACACAGACACTCACTGCCAATAAAATAGTCAGGAATGAGTGCCCTCTGCTCCTTCAATCACCAGGAGCAAAATATAAGCACAGATTTCAAGCTGACACCTATGAAGTTGTTATCAGGCTTTCTGGTGATTAGCAGTCTCCAGGAAATAATGCATCTGTGCTCTTTCTCTCACCAGGAGTGAAACAGAAGCAGAAATCCTAAGAGGACTACTGAGAGGCAGAATTATTCAATAACTGGCGGTCTTGGAATAGATGTTGCAGATTTTAAAGGTAAGATGGGAAATGGGTTAATGTCCTAAGAATCGCAATGTGCACTAAGCAGTTTGATATGAAAGAGGTAGTAATTCAAGTTTTAGCAACCTAAGGAGAGAGACACTATTTTAAAAGAAGAATAGATTGGATGGGGTGAGCACTTAGTATTATCTCGCCATGGAATACAAGTAATTTAAGTAGCTGAAGGGGAGTGACTTCACAAAATGATAAGTTTGTGCTTACTGATAATAGCCAATGAAAGAGGAGAGGGAAACAAATATGTGGTCAAATTAACATAAGGGAAGGGCAACTAGAGAGACAGTCCAGTTTAAAATCACAACAGCAACAGGGTGGGAGGGGATCGGGAAAATTTTAATTTCTGTGTGATTCACAAGAGACATAACTCTGGACAACTGTCCAGATTTTTGCCTCATAGTTTTGGTCTGTTCCTCAGAAAAGTTGTGTTTTTCTGACAAAGCACTGAGGACTGAAGTCAGTAAATAATGACATGCATTTGAGTTTCCGACTTCATATCCTTCCCCAAATGCATGCTATCACAAAACCTATTATTTAGCAACGTTTTAAGTTTATAAGAGCAATATTTAAAATTTGCCCCTATTTTTGGGCCTTTGTCCCACCATTATTTTATGCTTTGTCTAGATTTTGTAAACTGAGAGGTTGAGAGTTATGTTGCTATTTTAAATATGCAGTTGAAAGAAGAATGCAATTAAAACAAAGTGTAATGAAAATACACCTCAGAAATAATAGAAGGCACTGAAGCAATACAAATTACAAGAAAGTAATATAAGAAAAACAGCCAACCTTTCCCGCAGAGCAATCTACGGCAGAGTCTGAGTCAGCTTTGTTTCTAGGCAAGCATACACTCCAGACTCCTTACTATGGATGATTCACCTGCACTTCTGTATGTGTTGCCAATACAGTAAAAAAAAACTGCAGCCCTCCCCACAGAATGGTGTCAGCAACTCACTCCTAACTACTCCCACTTATTCCACCAAGTGCTTAAGCCACTAATCAAATCAGCCAGCAAGAGAGCAATCAGAGTTTTAGCCATCTATACCATGGGGCCAGAAGAGTTCTGTTTGATTTTTTTATTTTATTTTACATAAGTAAATTGGATTACCTAGGTGGGTTCCTTTTTGATCGTAAGCTTAATAAAAAGTAAACTCAAATAAAATGACTTAATGCTCAATGCTAATATATTTATGACAATGATAGTATAGTATGCAAATATAAGAAAAACAGTAAAATGAAATGTAAAGAAATTATCATAAGTTATTACTTGCTCCTTAAATAATACAATAGATGCAAATTACAGTTCTTTAGAATTTGATCAAACAAATATAATCACAAAATGTAAAACAAAAACAGTGAAGATAGCAAGTAGTAAAAGTTTTATGTTACGGAACATACATTTATATTCATTCTGATGTTGTAGTTCTAATCAATTAAATTTTATTTTAAAGGAGGTGAGAGTTGGACATGACAAAAAGTGTACAACAGTGAATGCTGGGTTGTAGCAGCCAAGTAGGAGAAGACTCTGTCAGTACAGGTAAGTAAATAATGACAGATAGTTACTATCATGACAAAAGAATCAAGATTATCTAAGTGGTCTAAGTGGTCTAGAAAGTTCTTTTAGGAAAATATGGTGAGAAAGCTGTTTGCAGTGATCCATCTAAAGGCGCTTATGTATAAGTTTACCAGCAAGAAAAGTAGTTCTTAAACTACATGGGAGCCAATCAGCCTGTTTGGAGGTCACATATGATGGTGAAGCCTCCTTTCATTAACAGTGATAAAAAAATGTGAGTTTGTGCTATCCGTAGACTATGTAAGTTTCTGTTAGATGTTGTATCGATAAAAAGGAATAAATGTTCCAAAACTGGAAGAATCACTCCCTAACCCACTGTAATGGCTATCCAACCTTTCTTAGTTAGATAGTTACCAGTACTATTGCATATATAAGTGTAGACCAGGCCTGCCATTAAAAAAAAATACTTGGTACAGAATGACTTCATAGGTTCATACTAGGCTGTCTGCCCTAGGGCATTTATAAGCCTAGCCAGAGTGTGTTTGCCTTTCGCCACCCATTTTAAATTAATTTTGCTATGCCCTTTTTCAAGATTAGTATACTGTGCCTCTGTCTAACAGTGACACAGAAGTGATACCCGGGGTAAACCTACGATCTCCCATCCACTCATCAAGATTCCTCTTGAAGAGAGTCAATGAGGGACTCTGCCTAACCTGGACTGGGATTTTATTCCAGAGTGAAGGGAGCCTCTGGGTTATGAATCTGTCCCTCCAGCATGTCCTATTTATTTCAGTGCTGAGGTTCAAGTCTCTCGAGCTCATAGCTCGATGGGATTTGGATTTTCTGAGGTGCAGCATGTCCATTAATTCCAGGTTGGACATGGCTTTATACGTCAGGCACAGATCGCCTCTGAGCAGGCGGTATGCCACTGAGTAGAGCTGGAGTTTCTTTAACAGGGCAGCATATGGCATCAGTTTGAGCCCTTTGATCCTCTTGGTGAGGTACTTTTGGGGTCTTTCCAGTTGCTGCAGGTGTCTGGTAAGGTTCATCTCAAAAGGGGCATTGTACTCAATTATGGGCCTGATGAGGGATGAGTAAACAGGCACGATCACCTCCCCTGATCTACATGTGAATCCCTTCATGATTAGGTGGGCTATATAAAATGTTTTTCTAACCACTTTGGCCACGTGGTTGTCAAATGAGAGATTGCTATCAACTTGGGTCCCCAGGTCCCTAATTACTTCTTCTGTACTTAATGGATTACCACCTATGTGGTAATTTGTGGGCACTTTGTTTTTGCCAAAGGGGATAACTATAAACTTTTTGGCGTTTAGCTTGAGGCCATGGCTCTGGCACCAGTTGTCTGTTTCTATGAGGCCCTTTTGGAGGATGCTTGTGTCGGCTGGAGAGTCGATTATGGTGCCCAGTTTGCAGTCATCTGCGAACTTGGTCAGCCACAGTCCTTACGTGTTGGCCTGTACCTCCAAGAAATATATACCGAACAGGAGAGGTCCCAGGACTGAGCCTTGTGGGATGCCACTTGTAACTGGTTTGGAGTCTGACATGGCTCCAGCAATTCTAACCACGTGGGTTCTGTCCTTGAGCCAGTTTGCAACCCATCTAGTGACATAGGGGTTTATATTTAAGCTGGTGAGCTTATCTATAATGCCCGAGTGGGGTATTGTATCGAAGGCTTTTGCGAGGTCCAGGTAGGCTGTGTGGACCACCTTCCCCTTGTCAATGGCCTTGGTGACTGTTTCAAAGAAATCGACCAGGTTTAAGAGGCAGGATCTGCCCTTAACAAAGCCGACTGGGTAGGATCCAGTGTCTGTAGGGCCCCAATATCTTTACTTATGAGGTCCATGATGATCCTTTCCATAGCGTTGCAGACCAAGCTAGTCAGGCTTATGGGCGATAGTTTCCAGGATCCGTTGAGGCACCACCTTTGTGGAGAGGGACCACTGTTGCTGTACGCCACTCTTTGGGTACATATCCTGTAGTAAGGCTGAGATTGAACAGTAGTTTTATGTTTGGGTTTAGCTCTTCTTGGAGTTCATGTAGGACGCAGCCCGGGACACCGTCTGGTCCTATTGATGCTGTGTTTTTTGCTTTGGAGAGGGTGGCTCTTACCTGAGCATCTGAGATGTCGGGGGGTAGCACTCTGCTGGGATAGATATTTGCCCTTTTGTTGGGGAGGAGGGGAGAGAAGTTTGCTCTGAACCTGTCAGCTAGGATGTTGGCAATGTCTGTGGGTTCGGTGTATTTTTTGTCATTTTGGACTAATTATGAGCATATCTGGGAATTCCTACCCAGGTTCCTAACATAACTAAAGAAAGCCTTGTGATTATCCTTAGTGTCCTGCGCAATTTTTCTCTTGAAGCTGGCCTTAGACGATTTTATGAGTGCCCATAGTTTTTTGCTAATACTGATCAGAGATGCCTTCCCTTTTTGGGATTTTTCTCTATCATGTAGTAGCTTCCACCTTCTATTGTATAGTTTGCTTATGGCTGGGGTCCACCAGATAGGACGTCTGCCTTTGGTGGATTGGGTCTTGGTTTTATTTGGGATTGCATGATCCATGCATTCCTGAAGGTGTTCATAGAATGCGTTTATAAAGGATTCTGCGGTCTGGGCCATATTTTCCACAGGCCTGGGGGCTTTGAAGGATTCCACCTCGATTTTGAGGAGTGTGAAATTTGCTTTAGAGAAGTTTTTCACTGTGGTTTTCTGGGAAGGGGGTGGGGTCGGGATGTGAATATCCAGTGAGATTAGTTTATGGTCTGATCTTACCAGTGAGGGATACACTTCTGGTCTGGAGCATAGAGTCCCCATGTTGGTGATGATCAGGTCCAGTATGTTTTCCCCTCTTGTGGGAGTGGTAACAAGTTGTTCCATAGCATTTGAGTTTATAAATTCTAGGAACCTTTGGGCTAGGATGTTGGAGCTAGAGTAATGCTCCCAGTCTATGTTTTGGTAGTTGAAGTCGCCCAATATAATGGTGTTTGGAGAGACCTTCATATTTTCCAGTGTTCTCAGGAAGGCCGAGTGGGGTTCCTGGGTTTGGGAGGGTGGTCTGTAGCAGGCTATAAACTGGAAGGCAATTTTACCCACTGTTAGTTGCACATGGATAGTCTCTGATGCTTCGTGCTGTGTCACCAACTTGGATGTGTGGGTATCTTTGACGAATATTGATACTCCCCCTCCTTTTGTGGTTCAGTCCAAGTTTTGGGGCCGAAAAGCATGGTATGAGGTATAACCTGGTAGTGCTGGGGTGCTCTCGGGAGCCTTGAACCAGGTTTCTGTTACTGCACAGATATCGATGTTCTCCATGCTAAAGAGAGTTTTGAGTGTGTGCATCTTGAGGTTTAGACTTCTGGCGTTGAGTAGCATTACTCTTAGTTTCTTATCCCTTGTGATACCTATGGAGGTGGGTTGGTCTTTTGAGCCTTGCCTAAAAAGGCACTATGGGGGTAGCAAGAGCCTTTGCCAATATCCAAAAGCCCAGGGGTGACAGGTGCAAGCCGTCCCTAGCGAAGCATCGTGGCTTGGCGAGCATGTCATCCCAGGCTGACAGGCACTGGATCCCCTTTGAATGACACCAGTACTTAAGCCAATTGTTGAAATTGATCATCTTGTCTTCATATTGTGGCATCATTCTTGCTGAGGGTAAGATGCTACTCAAGGTCAGGGTCATACTGGCCTGGGCTACATGCTCAGAGAGCTCCTCTATGTCTCTTTTCATGTAGTACAGGGAGGTACGTCTCAGGTAATTCACACCAGCATGGACAATGACTGAGTCATATTTGTACTTGCCTTGGAGTGACCTGAGTGCTTGTGTTATGTGGGCGGATCCTAGCGCCCAACAGGCAGCTCACCGTGACCTTCTCCTTGTTCAGCCTGGTGAGCGGGACGTCAGTGTGCCTGACGATAGAGTCACCTATTACAAGTGTATCAGGTGTGTTGTTTAGCCTTAAGGGCTGTGACTGTTCTGCACACTGGCTTTGTGAGCTATGTGTTGCACGTGTTTTGTTTTGGGGTAACGGTTGCTTGGGGGTCTGCTTTGGAGGTCTCTGCTGCTTAGGCAGATTTTTATTTAGAGCCTCCGAGTATGTTTTTGTGTGTTTATGTGTTTGGTTTGCTGTCGTGGTAGGTCTATGTGAGACTGGAATTGCAGCGAGTGTGGTTTCCTTCTCCTCCTGACTGGTTACGCCAGTACTGAGTTGAGAGAGCTTAGCCTCCAGTTTGGCTATATGGTTGCATCTCTCACATGTGTTGGAATTTGTTGGGAGGAGGAGAGGGTTGTCTGTGTACATGAGGCAGTTGTAACATTGCCTCAAGATTCCCAGATTCACCAGCTGGACCGGAGAGGAGATTGACAACTGACCTTTGGACATGCTAGAATAGTATTGGGAATTCTTTATAATTGAAAAAAGGGCCAATGGGGAACAAGGTACTCAGGGGGAGTTTGTGAGGGTGTAGTGCTTTTAATTTTTTAGTGCTGACTTATATAATTGCTTTAGTGAGCAAGTGCCAGGTAACTTAAATGCAATGTGTTACAGGTAACTTACATGCAAAAATGACAAACAGTAACTTTCTTTCAAGTGAAACAAGGAAAAAAGTACAGTAAGCAAAAAAAAGGAAAAGTCATCAGCATGTAAAAGTTTAGGAAGACAAGTGAAGGAAAACTAAGCAGACTCTCACTAAAGCCATATCCATATATTTACTCAATGGCTTTCTAGCAAATAAAAGAGTAGAACAGAAATCTTGTTTAGTACCCTGACATGTGGCAAACGTTGCCCGTGACTTAAGTGTTAAGATTAATCTGCTAATAGTAAAACAATTTTATATACCTTAACAATGATTTCCTGAAGCTAATTAACTCTAGAACTGAGAAAAGGAAAATATATAACTATATGCACTGCCATCTCACCCATCTGTGAGATCTGCATCCTACAATATTGCCAAAGTGACACATTGGAAGCATATTTGTTTACCATATGGGTGTGTGGTGGGAACAGTACAAAGACTATTTTGGCCATGAACTTGCCAAAGGCATAGAAACTAGTTGTAAGAACAGAATGCTGACACTCATGTTTCTTCCATTCATAAAGTCAACCTTTAAAGAAGTAGTCAGCTCTGGTATGACTCTTATCAACTATGTGGGGATTAACTTTGCAAGGATTTTGATATTCATGTTTAATAATACCATTAATCTTAATGTATCTGCCTACAACGAAACAATACGTGCCCTAGGAATCACAGCCAAAAACAATTCTAAACAACTGTCCTTATATGTTTCATTATATGGGCAAAGAAAATATGTCATTGAAACTACCACAATTTTGTATAAGTCAGGTGCAGATCCATCAGGTTTCAGTTCTTGTGGGATTGCGATCTTTTTTATTGCCGTTAGGATTTGGTCTGTTACAGATGCAATTACAAATGTACAACTGGCTCAGCATGGAGACTTCAGATGTAGACATGGGAGTTTGGGAGAATGCAGACTAGCTGTCTACACTAGCCAAGGCTCTTGGTAAAGTGTATCAAAAAGTGATGAAGAATTCTAATTTCTCCCTTACCACAGGTTACTTTCCCATCCAGGTCTTGTAGGGCACAAACTTGCCACTCCTCTTGCTTTATACTGAGTTGACTCATTAACAGATAACTTCCCCTACACTGATTTACTTATTCATTTTTGTCTGTTTATTTACATTTGTTCATAGGATGCTTGAGTGCCATAATTCATGTTGTTATTTCCTATATATTTATCATTTTTGTTCTTTATAAAGTCAATGACTGACTTCAGCTGACTGCAAATGGAGTCTGAATCTTATTTTGTTTTATGTCTTCGTCTGGCAGGTCAAGCAATAATTTTGAAAGAAGAAAGACAGAAAACCAGACATTAGCTACCTCACAAAGTGATACTAAAAGCATAAGTAAATTAAATTTTACAAAAGCTTCTGGAATGAGCAGTAGCCTTAGGAAGATGGGTTATATCCTGCAAAGGATATAACAGCTGGCTAGCTTCCAAAGCTTCAGGGTACCATCCACGCACCCAAACCGACTAAAAGACAAGTTTGGGCATCATGCCCTTCAGACTGCTGCTGAAGAGTACGCTCCTCTGAATCTTTTGAGGATTGACAGTTGGCTGTGCTGTTCCTTTGGTGGGAAGATAAGTTCCCTTTGGGAAAAAAACATCCATTTAATAATTTTGCTTATTATTTATACTTTCTTCTTCAAAAAAGTTATTTTAAAGCTAGGAATTTGTATTTTAACAGACTGTCACAAGACAGTATTGTACTTTTTAACAGAAGCAGTCTTTTCTCCTGTCAGTTTAAAAGCTATTTAAAGTAACTGAAAACCATTTTTCTGTGGATAAATTGTGTTTATTTTACTTTGTGGGGCTGATATAGTGTTTTAAAGTGTTTTTTACTATGTTTGTCTGTGGGGAAAAAGTGACTTTTTAAAGATTTTTTATTTTTACTGACAATTGCTGCTTGTTTTCCCTGGGAAATGGCACCATTTCCAGCTTAACCGTGGAGCAAACAGTTGGTCCCATGGTCAGTCGGTCATTCTTCCAGCCACAAGAAAGAAAAAAGTTAAATGAACAGCCTTCGCCACCACAGTAAGCTAGCAATTTGCCTCAGCTGCAGGTGGGAGACTCTGCTGTGGGCATTTGTTATACCTCAGATCACTCATCTTTTACACCGAATCCTTCAAGTGTAGTACCTACAGACACTATGAATCGGGGTTTAGACACATCCTCTGTGGTTTTTGCAGTCCCCTCAGTGGGCAAGGGAGATCCACTCTTGTCAGTTCTGGGAGAAGGAACAAGGAAGGTTTCTATGTTTTGTCAGGATGTTGTGCCCATTTCTGGGGAAGCTGCTGCTGCCACTAATCTGTTGGCCACATTTTTTCCTGTCAGAAGTAGAAAACTAATCCTGTATCTACTCATCCTCAAATTTCTTTAGATAGGAGTAGTTTCCATGGCCTGGTACAGGGTTTAATTCAGGCTAATATTTCTTCTTGTAAGGTAGTTTCTGGTAAAAGAAAGACAGATACTTTCTTTCCAAAAGAGATTAAAAATTCTAAATCTGGACAGGAGGATGAAGGGACAGATACAAGGTTTTCTCCTCAGACTTCTAATTCAGACCAGAGGAGAGTTCAGTTTCTGATACCCCTTGTGGGGGGGTTCTGTTTCTCTCAGACTATTTCTAGAATTTGCCACTGTTTTCAGTGGGAGAACACTGCAGGTTCGCCGTCCTTCATAAACTGCTATGAGCTGTTACAGAAGGAATTTCCACAACCTGCACCCATTCCTCCAGTTTTGTCTGCCTTGGATAATGTGTGTGTTACTGCCTGCAGTTCTCCTAACAGACAGCCAGGTGATCCTAAAAAGGCAGATAGGATGTATAAAGTTCCTCACAAAGCTGATCCAGCAGCTATAGCTTTAGTTAATCTTTCTGCTGCTAAACACTTAAGTAATTCCAATGCTACTATTTCTGACATGGATGGAAAGATTATTGATAAGTATGGGAAAAATGCATATGCTTCTGCAACTTTGATTTTTAGAATTTTGAATTGTAAGTCTAATATGTTAAGCTTTGTCCTTACTAATTGTAAAAGTATGAAAATTGGTTTGTCTGCAGTTTCTTCTTGTGAGGAAAATCTGTTTTACATAATTTAATTTCTTCTATTGTTCAAGTCACTACCCATTTGTATACGGTGTGTGTATGACTCTGTTGATACTTCTTCAAGGGTTACGGCCACTTGTATTGTTTTGAAGTGGTTTACATGGCTGCATTCTCAGAACCTCCCAAAAGCTGTTATGAGATTTTAAATTATCCTTTGGGTAGAGATTTAGTTTTTGGCCCCTCTGCTTCAGAGGTGATCAAAAAGTGTGATGAAAGGGGTAAGCTGATACAGGGAATCTCTAAGATTTTTTCAGGTCTCGTTTTCCAAATTGTCCAAGCCATTCTCTAACTCCTCATCCAGTTTTGGTAAGAAACAAAATAATCAGTTTGACAAAATATAGGTAAACAAATGTTTAAGAAGAAATATCCTAACCTTTCTCCTGACTCCTGTGTATCCCTGGCCCTAGCAGGTCTGCTTCTTTCAATCTTTCAATCTCTTAACCTGCTGTTGACTGGTGAATCTACCTGCCTGCCCTACAAGGACCCCTCTCAAAACAAAAGAAAGCCATCTCATCTGCAAGGAAGTTACAATCCTACATTCAAAACTCTTCCATCTATAGAAACAGTGAAACTTTCAAACTCCTAACCTGCTGCTGACTGGTGAATCTACCTGCCTGCCCTACAAGGACCCCTCTCAAAACAAAAGAAAGCCATATCATCTGCAAGGAAGTTACAATCCTACATTCAAAACCCTTCCATCTATAGAAACAGTGAAACTTTCAACCTCTTAACCTGCTGTTGACTGGTGGATCTACCTGCCTGCCCTACAAGGACCCCTCTCAAAACAAAAGAAAGCCATCTCATCTGCAAGGGAGTTACAATCCTACATTCAAAACTCTTCCATCTATAGAAACAGTGAAACTTTCAAACTCCTAACCTGCTGTTGACTGGTGAATCTACCTGCCTGCCCTACAAGGACCCCTCTCAAAACAAAAGAAAGCCATATCATCTAAAAGGAAGTTACAATCCTACATTCAAAACCCTTCCATCTATAGAAACAGTGAAACTTTCAACCTCTTAACCTGCTGTTGACTGGTGGATCTACCTGCCTGCCCTACAAGGACCCCTCTCAAAAGAAAAGAAAGCCATCTCATCTGCAAAGAAGTTTCAATCCTACATTCAAAACCCTTCCATCTATAGAAACAGTGAAAGTATGTGTCTCCTCTCATACAGGCTCTGAAGCTGAATTGTATATTTTTAAAATAATGCAAAGAAGTATCTATAGTCCAGTTTGCTGTGTGAAACCTCCCTCCTGAGCCAGTTACCAAGCAGCCATACCCCCTCCTACCCCATAATAAGCTTCTCTGCTTTAACATTGTTTACTCCAGCTGTGTCCTACTTCTTCTTTTCCTCTATTTTAGTGTTTCCTGTAGTTTTAACCTTTGACCACTAGGTGGCTCTCTACACTAGGCTCTGTAATTTCTCCTAACTCTCACCTCAGTTGTATTACTTATGGTCCACCCTGCACCTTCTTCAGTGTATCTGCCTCTACTCTATCTTGTCTCTCTCCTTCCTACTGTAGTCTTTAGTCTAGCCCTATATACCTTGCCACTGTTTATCTTAAACTTGTGCTACCTCTTACCTGGAACTTCTAACTGCTACACTATAATCTGCTGGTCACAGATTGACTCTGAGACCTCTTCCTTCACTTGCTCTAACCCGCTCCGTTCGCCCTGCGGGCTCACTCCGCTCCCCTACCCCCAAATTCCACCCACCCCCAGTACATCTGTACTTATACCTCCTTGGCCACACCCCCATTCTGTGTCAACCTATAGACTACCCTATCTTGTTACATACTTAACACTTAACTCCTAATTACTTAGTATCTCCTTTATCTAATCCTCTCTATACAACCTCACCAATTACCTTTCCTTACTACTCAAATTTTCATCCCACTGCCTCAGCTTTCCTTTCACCTTAACATGCTTATTACTGCCATACCTAAACTCTTTTACTTGTTCCTCTTTTTTATAATTCTTCCCTCTCTACTTATATCACATATCCTCACCAGTTATGAATACCTAAACCATACTAGTTTTCAACATCCCTTAAAACAAACAACTCCTCTCTCCCTTTCATCTCCAGCAACTCATTGTAACACAACATCTTCATCATCCTACCTTCTACCTCAGTTTCATAATTAACCCACATTAGGTACCTCCAACTAAGAAAACCATATTGTAATTTTTCCAAACTCTTAAAACACTCACATACACCACAACAACACCTACTTCTACAGGTGACATTCATCCTAATCCAGGCCATCCCTGACTCCCAACCTTTCCACACCACATCTGAAACCCCAATTAGTGGCCCCAACTCTCTTCTCACAGCTCTCATAGCTCACCTCAACATACGTAGCTTAAACAATAAAATTACACAGCTACATGCACTATTAAGTTTATATTCTTTTGGCATCCTATGTCTAACAGAAACTTGGCTCAAGCCAGTAACTAGTGATGATGATATAATACCACCTGGATATAATATCCCGAGACGAGATCATCTAAACAAAAAAGGTGGTGGGGTAGCAATATTGTATAAATCTGAATTACAAATTATAACATTGGATACTCAACCTCCCACTCCTAACAATGCTGAAATCTTAATCACTAAGCTCGAGATTAATACAAATAAATCCTTATACGTTATCTGTGCCTATATCCCTCCTGGTAATAACATTAATACTCTTGAAAATTCACTTAGCTGGTTGTCCACATCCTTCCCACAAGAAAGCCTTCTCCTTGGAGATTTTAATATCGATTGCTATTGCTGTACTTCAGCCAAACCTACTATCACATAAACCTTTATGGCTTCTATCAAACCATCACCTCTCCTACCAGAACCCACAAACCTAGCAATAAAAAACGTACCTTAGACTGGATATTAGTTAATAGTAATCCTCTCCTATATAAAACAGGTACATTGCCTGATGATATTAGTGACCACTCTCTTACCTTTATAACTAGACAAAAGACCACTATTCCCAACCAAACTACCTTTAGGACTACCCGGAACAAGAAAAATCTAAACCCAGACAGCTACCTAGTTGAGCTCAAAGCTTGCAACTGGTCACCCCTAAAATACCTACCTCTTGATGAAGCGGTGTCATACTTTAATTCCAAATTCCTGCTGATTCTTGACTGCCATGCCCCTTCTCGTACAGTCAGAACTAGGAATAAACCTGCTCCTTGGCTCTTCAAAGAGACCAGGCACAAAATGCTACAGAGAAACAAGATTTGGTCTAAATGGACATATACGAAAGACCCTATGGACCATCTAAACTTTAGACAGCTTAGAACACTACTAAAAAACTAATTATTCTTGACAAAAAAAATATATTACCATAAACTCCAACCAACCCAACCGCATAATCCTCAAAAATTCTGGTCAGGCATTAATAGGCTACTTCATCTCGGTCACTCCAAAACTCCTACCCCATCTAACTTGACTCAGAATACTCCCATCCAAATTGCAGATACATTTAACAAATTGTTCTCGGAATCAGTCAAATCACTAGCAAATACCTTATCCCCAGCTAGCACCACTACGCCACCCTCAATAGTTAATAATCCTCCTGCATTTACTCTACAACCAGTGCCAACATCACTCATCCATACGCGTCTTCAAAAACTTAAACCTTGTACTCCATCAGCTGACCTCCTCCCAGCCGAATATCTGTAAATGGCAGCTGGTGTAGTAGCCTACCCTATTTCCATCTTAATAAACAGAACTATTACAGAATGTACCATCCCTTCTCTCTGGAACATCTCACATATAATTCCATTGCATAAGGGTGGTAACTCAACTGAATTCACTAACTTTCGATCCATTGCCATACTCTCTCCCTTAGGAAAAATCATGGAGAAATGTTTTCACCGGCAGCTACTTGAGCATCTCCTACAAAACAAGCTACTGGCTGACTGCCAGCATGGCTTTAGGCCATTCCACAGCACTACAACTGCTCTCTTATCCTTTTCTGACTGCTTTCCTCTGCCCTCTTTATAGACCTCTCTAAAGCCTTTGACATGGTTAATCATCAATTAATGTTAGATACACTACAATCACTTTCCTTAGATACTCAGGCAGTCAAATTGTTTAAGTCTTATTTAGGTAACAGACAACAGGCAGTCCTCTGGGACAATAAATTATCTACTTAGCTCCCACTCATTATGGGTGTCCCACAAGGCTCCATTCTGGGACCTCTCCTCTTTCCTATTTTCATTAATGATCTGAAAACTACCCTCCCCCAAACCACCTGCATAAAATATGCTGACAACTCGACATTAATCTGTGCCGCAGCCTCTTCAGCTGAACTCCAGTCCAGTACCCAAAGAGTACTTACCTTAGTTGAAAACTGGTTCCATCAACGCTGTCTCCTCCTTAACCCCAGAAAAACTAAACTATTGCTGTTCACTCCCGCACAAAAGTCTACTCGTATTCATTTCACAATTACATCAAATAATAGCACTGTAATATCACCCGACACAACCACCAAACTCTTAGGTGTAACAATTGATCATAATCTTAACTATGACACTCACATAAACTTAACTATCAAAGCAGTTAATAGAAAACTTGGTTTCCTCTACAGGCTTAAACCCTTTCTTACACCCTCTGCCAGGACTACTATTGCTCAAACCCATCTAATCTCCTCCCTACTCTATGTCTCCCCCATTTATACCAACCTATCTAAAACTAATCTAAACAAACTGGCAACCTCCCATAACAACATCACCAGATTTGCCACTGGCTCCCCTTTTAGAACCCACCACTGCTAAAATCTGAAACAGCTAGGATGGCTGGAATTTCAAAACCACATTCTTATTCAGCAACTTACTATCACTCACAAGGCCCTGTACCATCCCACTAATGCTCCTGTACTCTGTAATCTTATTAGTCCTTATATAAATCTCAAAACTCTATGCTCAGCAAATAAGTTACTAGTAGCCACCCTTAAATCCAATAACAAATCTGGTGACTGCCTGTTTACTAACTTTGTTGGAAACACTTAGAACAGACTTCCAAATGATCTAACTTCCCTTACATCTACTCCATTGTTTAAGAACCAGCTAAGAGTCTTCTTTAAATCCCAGTGGTTATGTACATGTTCTAAACCAGACTGACACCCTCTCCCCTTGCTAAAATGACTCTAAAACTTCCTCAACACTTATATCCATTTCTTATTTCTTTCACTATTTCTTTAGGATGCTCTACATTTTTTTTTCTAGTTTTAATTCAGTATTTTCTGTTCCCTGTCAAACTACTACTTAATAAAAACTAGCCTTTTCAGAGATTTTGTTACATGCCATGCCCTGTGTGCATCTATGTATATAACATGTTTGTTACATGCCATACCCTGTGTGCATCTATGTATATAAGATGTTTGTTACATGCCATGCCCTGTGTATATCTATGTATATAAGATGTTTGTTACATGCCATGCCCTGTGTACATCTATGTATATAAGATGTTTGTTACATGCCATGCCCTGTTTACATCTATGTATATAAGATGTTTGACAGATACTAGCTATTCATTTCTTTTTGCTTTCCATGTCTAACCCACTGCTCTAAATCTGCTATACCTGTTCTTCTATAGTTATATCAACTGCTCTAAATCTTTTAACACCAACTCTAATATAATAATTTTTTTTATTTTTTTCTCGCTCTTTTTCTTATATTGTTATTTCGGTTTCTCTTTTCCCTTTTTTCCTCTCTCACCTACTAACTTAAATTAAATCTATGGTAAAGTGTTTTTTTTTTACATTAATCCAATGTTATAATGTTTTGTTTAAGTAGATGCTTTGTATCTTTATTCAACTTATTTAATACTGTTTTGGAGCTTTTCTCCCCAGGCCTCTACTGAAAATGGGCATATATCCAGTTAGACTAGCCCAGTTAACAATGTAAAATAAAATAAAATAAAATAAATAAATAAATAGCAAGGGGGTTCCAAGAATAATTCCTCAAACCAAGGACAGTCCACTATGTCAGAATGACTATTTAAGAGTACTTTTCCCCACTCACACCCTGGCACACATTTTGTCTTCCAAAAAGACTGAATCTCCACTTTTCACTTCGGCAACAGGTAGTCTCAGAAAAATTAGTTCTGAATGTCATTTATCAAAGTTACAAATGGCAATGGAAGTGAATTCCTTCTTTCCAGGAGTAATTCCTAATGCTTCAGGCCAAACTCTTTTATCTCTACCTGTCCTTCATTGCATGCTATTCCAAGAAGTAATAGAACCAGCTCCCACTTCCCAGGTGGGAAGGGGGTTTTATTCATGGATGTTTTTAATACCAAAGAAAAAAAATGCTTGGAAACCATTTCTGGATCTTTCTTTCTTAAACTTTTTTTGTGATAGTGGCCAAATTCAAAATTATGTCACTTCACAACCTGTTACCTCTTCTTCCTCATTCAAGTTTCCAGGTAACACTAGATTTAAAAGATTCTTATCATCATCATCATCATCATCATTCTGTGCCTGATGAGCCTACTGTGGTTGGTGAAGAGGCAGTTTTCTTAGAGGAACCTCAGATCAGGAGATCAAAGAGATTGGCCAAACAACCCAGGGACTCAAACTATGGCTCACGAACTGACTTAAGACCCCAATGGCAGAACTTTCTGGGCAGGGAGGGTCAGATTCAGGAGAAACTAATTTGTAAATGCTGATGTAACTCAGATGTGAATGTTTGTAATTGTGATTCTTTCAATATTTATAATTTGCCTGAAACTACTGTTTCTGCAGGGTGTGTGTCTGTTTTTAAGAAGGGATTCAATTTTATTCCTAATTTTAAATCAGATATAGTCTTTATGTTGCTTCAGCTGAAATTAATTGTTAGAAGTCTTAACCTTAAAATATTTTTTGCTGACAAAGTCGAAAAACCTGTTGAACTAGGTCCACCTAAAAGAAAAGGTACCTCTATACCCCTTCTAATTCATGGGTTTCTGTTTTTGATAACATCTGTAAACAAGAAATTAGGAAAACTATTTGTCACAAGAGGCCCTTCTATGATAATTTAACTTACAAGAAGAGAAAATGTCTGCAAAACTTTATGTATGACAAAAGTTTTTGTATCCTGAAACCCAACAAGGGAAAGGGGCTGTGGTCATGAATAGGTTTGATTACTATTCTACGTAGTAATCAAATTTCTGTTGCATATTCCAAGTTAGATTTTACTTTACTAGATATGATTATGCAGGGGGATATTAACCACAAAGAGTGGGAGTATCTTTATGTTAGTAAACCAAAGATAGCATCCATATTTGATATTCTAAAAATCCACAAATGTATTGCCGATTCCCCATTGAGGCCCGTTGTGTCAGCTAATGGAGCAAAGACAGAAAGTTGGCAAAATTTGTGGTCTATAAATATCAATCCATTTTAAAATCTGAGACTTCCATTTTAAATGATTCTTGGCATCTTTTGCAAATATCAGACACACTGCAATACAATGATATCATCTTTATCACTGTAGATGTGGATCTCTTCTCAGTTAACCCTCATGGTATCTAAATAGAATTGTCTTTTGACTTCCTTTCCAAACATACACACTTGTCCACTCAGGATGTAAGTGTGGTTCCTACCCTCCTTGTACTGGTGTTAAACAATAATTTTATATACTATGAAGGAGAGTATTACCACCAGGCATCTGGTGTTGCCATGGGTGAAGCATGTGCCCCACTGTATGCCAACGTGATGTTGGCTATGTGTGACAAAAAAAGTAGTGTTCACCCCCCCCATTTCCATTCATTGGTCCATGGATATTTTAGGTTTCTAGTTGATGTACTTATCCTTTGGAAAGGCACATTAGAGCAATTGCAACAAATCCATACCCTTTGGCAAAATTCTACGTTTTCTTAAGTTCACCTACCCTCATGGTGTTAACAGGATTAACTATTTGAACATTTTAATAGAATAAAACCTGTTAATTAGTGTTATTCCTCTAACATTTTTAGGAAGGAGACATTCTCTTATACTTATTTACATTTTGACAGCTGCCATCCCTTTCACGGTTAGGCTCTCGAGAATAATATCTAATGACTGCAATTTTGATAATGAAATTAGGCATTTGATTGGAATGTTTGTTGAAAGAGGTTACCCTTTACAGCTGCTCAATAGCATAAAAATGAAGTGGTTAAACATTGCATTGACTGCTTTTTACCTATTTTGAGAATCAGGGCAACTCCTTCCAATGTTATTCTGGACTTTACTGAAGGCACTAATATTATCAGTTTTGACAAGTCCTCCCCTATTTTTTCTATCCCGTATAGTATGGATGTCTTTTTTTACACCAATATTGTTAGATTATGCTGGAATGTAGTTTTTCCTAGTGAAGTTAAAAAACTCTTAGGTTCACTCCAGTGATTGTTTTTTTCAAGTGTAGGAATATAAAATCTCTTTTGGAAGTCCCAGGTAGTAGAGATATTTTAAAGAGGGCACGTGGATCAATGAACAAATGTGGAGCCTTCAAATTTTGCAGGTTTATTAATGAGAGTCCTTATGTTTTAGTGGAGAATTTTGCAAGAACTGGGAGGAGTGACTGCAATACCTCCTTTACAGTTTATCTTGCCACATGCAGTTTGTGCACCTCTTTCTATATTGGGAAAACAATTAGAAAGCTGAAAGGAAGAATTTGGGAGCACGTCTATGACATTAAACATAGGAAAACAACGAATGCATTATACATGCATACTACTGACTTCCCCAGTTTTAAAAGTTTACATTTTTTATCATTGATAGGGCAACAGCTGCCAGTTTTAGTGGACATATTGACAATCTAACTGAGTGTATTTATATAGCTGTACTGTATTTATATAGCATATATCATGGACAGAAGTAGGTTAGAAATTAAAAAAGAGAGCTGGGTGCACAAGACCCAGGATAAAAAGGTGTCCAATCCTGGTAGGCACACTGGTGCCAGGACTGGAAAAGATAACAGTGTAGCATCCTCAAAATACAGAAACATTCCTACAATGGGGCCAGCCCAGGGGGAGGATGGCCCCCTGTTGTAAAATCACAAAAACTGATAGACTAAAGAAGACCAAAAGAGAATAAAGTTAACTATTGATGATAAGAAAAAAATTATGTATTGTTACTATTATGCAAAAAGACCAGGATTTCCAAACACAAGATATATAAAATGATTAAGAGAGACATTAGAGGAAAGAAAAATACTTTCACAAGAAAAATTGTCAGAAGTTTCAAATAAAAACTGTATTCATTAATACAACAGATTTGTGAAAAACAGTATGTAGATCAAGAAACTTTGATCTGTTTGGAAAAAGAAGCATCTAAGGAAGAGCAAAAATATAAACAACAAAACCTATTGATTTTTAAAAAGTATTAAAAAATATGGACATGGGAAAGAAAGAGAGATTTGATATGATGCAATATTTATGCAAAGGAGAAAGTCAATTTAATCAATATAAAGAAGGCAGCCCCAAAGACATTTGAAGAGAAATACAGGCAAACACATCCAGATATGGAAAAGTTCACAATAAAAAAATAATATCACAAAGACAGAATGTAGAAAAGAAGATTAGTAAATTAGAAGTTGAAAAAAATAGAAGTCGAAGTTATGAAGTATCTGCGAAGTGAAGGATTTGGTGTAGAAGGTCTAACACAAGTTACTGCAAAACTAACCAATACAAAAAGAGCAGCACCAAAGATATTTGAAGGGAAATACAGGCAAAGGAATCCAGACATGAAAAACTTTACAATGCAAAAAATAAGACGACAAAGGGGAAAAGTAGAAAAGGAGATTATTAATGGAGAAGTTAAAGGAATAGAAACTGAGGTTATAGAGTACCTGCAAAGTGAAGGATTCAGTGTAGAAAATCTAATTCAGAAAGCACCACAACAGGATAGAGCAATGGATATCCAAATTAAGGGGAAACCAGTGGAAAAGGAAGCATTTGGTCGGCTACCATATGAAGATTTTTGAAAAGTATAACAAAGAAATATGGACATGGGAAAGAAAGAGAGATTTGATATGATGCAATATTTATGCAAAGGAGAAAGCCAATTTAATCAATACAAAGAAGATAGCCCCAAAGACATTTGAAGAGAAATACAGGCAAAGGCATCCAGATATGGAAAAGTTCACAATAAAAAAAGAATATCACAAACAGAGAATGTAGACAAAAGATTAGTAAATTAGAAATTAAAAAAAAAAATAGAAGTTGAAGTTATGGAGTACCTGCGAAGTGAAGGATTTGGTACAGAAGGTCTAACACAGATTACGAGACAGCATGATGGAGTAAGTCCCCAAAGTAAGGAGAAGCAGGAAGATCAGGAGACATCTGAAGAAGAAATATGGACATGGGAAAGAAAAAGAGATTTAATATGGTGTAATATTTATGCAAAGGAGAAAGCAAAACTAACCAATACAAAAGAGCAGCACTATAGATATTTGAAGAGAAATACAGGCAAAGGAATCCGGACATGGAAAACTTTACAGTGCAAAAAATAAGAAGACAAAGAGGAAAAGTAGAAAAGGAGATTAGTAATGGACAAGTTAAAGGAATAGAAACCAAGGTTATGCAGTCCCTGCAAAGTGAAGGGTTCAGTGTAGAAAATCTAATTCAGAAAGCACCGCAACAGGATAGAGCAATAGATGTCCAAATTAAGAGGAAACCAGTGGAACAAGAAGCAATTGGTTGGGTACCATATGAAGAAAGTTTGGAGCCTTCCACAGGAAACCACTATAAATGTTCACTAGAAGCTAGACAGCAAGGGAAGGAATAGGAAACTGTAGAAAAGCTGATGCAGTCAATGCTGAGGAGTGATAGGCCAGTGAGTTTTCATATGACAGAGCAATGGATGGCACAGGATGAAACTGAAGAAAATGTGTCACAGGAAGATGCTATAGAACTTTCAATAGAATGCCCACAGGAAATAGAAAACAAAAAATGTGCCCTCAGTTTAGAAGAAAATGAGCTAAGAGAGGAGTTTCTTGATTTAATAGACACAGATAGGCATATTAAGATCAATGAAATAAATAGACTGCAGAAGTTCAATAAGACCCAAAAAGTCAGAAGTTTGATAAAACAAATGAACACAGTAATTAGGACTGTCCATAGTGATCCATGCGATATAACAGAAGTAAACAGGATAAATTACTGTGCAACTAAATTAATAACTGATAAAGGTGAGGGAAAGGAAGTGGAGAAATTGAATACCATCATGGAAGTATCAACTAGAGAAAAATATAAAGCAATTAAGACAAGAAGTGTTACTGTTAGACAAATGTAGAAGAGGGAACAGATCAACAAAAAATACTAAGAAAAATAGACATGATAAAAGCAATGCACAGTATTAGAACAGACCAAGATCTATCATGCACTATCACAAATAACAAACTAAAAATCTCAGCACAGGCAGAAAAACTTAGAAAATACGCAGATAAATATAAAGGAATAGTACAAAATAAGCAATTTATGGATGACTCAAAAACATTTTACAGAGAACTGGGAAACAAGGTAAAAGGAATTGAAAGACAGCCAAAAAAAAGAAGAAATAGATACATTTTGGAGAAGTTTCTATGAAAATCCTGTGGAACATAACAACGATGCTAAATGGATAGAAGTAAAAGAAAGACTAAGAAGTTTAAAGGTATAGGATATGAAATGTGATGAATTAACAGCCACAGAGACTGAAGCAAAGTTAAGAAACGCCACTAATTGGAAAACCTCAGGCCCAGATGCAGTACCTAACGTTTGGTTAAAAGTATTAACATATTTGCATAAAGATTTAGCCGTGAGTAAGAACTACTTATATGTGCACCCTGAACAGACACCAACCTGGCTATCATCAGAAAAAACAATGCTCCTACTTAAGAGTGAAGCTGCAACTACCCTAAACATTATAGACCAATAACTTGCCTTCCGGCCATGTATAAACTATACATGGGAATTCATGCCAACAGAGTTTATAGTCATTTAGAAGAAAACTCAATTAAGGCGGGAGAACAAAAGGGCAATAAAAGAAAGTCATATGGAGCAAAATATCATTTCTTGTTAAATAAAGTCATAGTGGACAACTGTAAAAAGGGGAAAAATCTAAGTATGGCATGGATTGACTACAAAAAAGCATTGAAAGAACAACTGCAAGTTGTTAAAACTTTTCAGATGATAAAAGAATGTCATCTGGTCTTGATAAATGTGCAAAAGCAACCTTTAAAGCAGGAAAACTGCAGAACCAGGAAACATCAATTTAGGACAAGAATGTGATGTAAAAGAACTTGAGCAAGAGGGAGTATATAAATATTTGGGAAGTGATGAAGGATAAACAATAAAACATGAACAAATGCGAATAAACCTTAGTAAAGAATACTTTAGAAGACTTAAAATTAATCCTGAAAACAGCGTGGACATCTAGGAACAAAATCCAAGGTATACATCAATTTGCTCTTCCTGTCCTGACTTACAGTTTTGGAGTGATTGACTGGCCTCAAAATGTGTTAGATAGAGTAGATAGGAAAACAAGAAGGATGCTTCATGCTCACCAAAAGATTTATAAAAAAAGGTGCATACCAAGATTATATATTACCCTTTCTGAAGGAGGGATGGGCCTCCTTGAAATTGATTACATGTATAGATCTGCAATCGTAGGACTCCACGCATATCTGCTGACCTCACAAGACCCAAATGTAGTGAAAGTTTTGAAACATAAGGAGAATAAATCTAAGATGACTTCTCTGCTTAATCTAGCAGAAGCATATCAGCACCAAGGTAGGAATGGAAATCAAACCAGAAGTAGATAAAAATCAGGCAGCAACTGAATGTGCCAAAAAAACAAAAAAAAAAAGAATATAAGGTGAAGGACCGGATGAGAAGGCAAGAAATGTGGAAAATGCATAAATATAGTTGCAAATATAGAAAACTTCTGGAAGAACCTCATGTTGATCAGGAACAAATGCAGGAATGGTTAAGGAGAGGTGAATTCAAACTAAGAGATGAAAGGTTAATATTGGTGGCAAAAGATAGTGGGCTGGATGCACGTTGGTTTACAAGTCCATTGAACATGTGGGAGAAACAGACAAATGTAGGTTTTTTAAAACTGAATTGGAAACAGTCGTACACCTCGTTGCTGGTTGTGACATACTAATGGCAGAATGACTGCATACTGAAAGACATAATAATGTGGCAAGGTTGTTGCACTGGGGATTGTGCAAACATTATGGTATTGAAGTGGCTGAAAAACACTGAAAACGAGCCACAAAGCATCATAGAAAATGATGAAGTGTACATCACATGGGATCATCCATTACCAACAGTTTAAAAGATAGATGCTAGAAAACCAGATATAGTGGTCCATGAAAAGAAGACAAATGTAGGATTGATTATTGAAATCACCTCACCCAATGACTACAGTGTCTTGCTACAGAGAGACAAAAAGTCATAAAAATACCAGGATTTGCAGGCAGAAACAAGACCAATGTGGAAGAAAGATACCCAGACAGTCCCAATAGTAGTAGGAGCAATGGGTCTTATAAAAAAGAATCTATAATCATATTTAGATAAGTTACTAATACATGCAACTCCATATGAATTGCAGAAGGCGTCATTACTGGGTACATTGCAGGTGCTGTGAAGAGCACTTCTGGCTGACATCAAAGATTGAAATAATACTAATTTCTTGAACTTAATTGTACTTTGACTTAGGAATTGGGTCCATTCCCGTCATGGTATTACAAACCCAAAAGATTTGGAGAAATTAAAAACAGTGTAAAGAACTACACTGGCAGCTAAGGCTTAATGCTTCATCAGCACTGGGTATCAATAACATTTCCATTGCTTGTGCAGTAAAGAAAAGAGCAGTGTGGTGTAATTATGACACCACCAAGCTATTTTACTTGACTAATTTATTTGATTTATTTATTTATTTTTAATTAACTTTCTAAGTATTTATAAACACTATTAGTGGAATGCTTTTAGAAAATTGTTCTTCAGCTGTTCAACAATACACACTCCTATTTCACTGTTATTTTAGTATTTATTCATGTATTTGTTACAATATTTATAGTTACATATTTACAATTTTAACTTTGCAATAGGTATTTGTAATTAATTTTACCTACATATTATTCATGTATACAGTATACTACAATTCCCATCTAACCAGTGTTTGTGGCACCACCCTGCAATGTGCACTACTTTGTCTGTGATTGATTACTCTTTTGTATTTAACAGGGTGTCCTTTTGTATTTAACAGCATCATCAATGGTAAACACAATCACTCTGATGAAGTCTATGTATATTTCAATGTAGATGAACGCGCTCAGTTTTTATTTTATTTTATTTCATTTATTCTAGTAAACTGTTGGTTGCAGTGTTGGTTTGGTCCTTTTTCCATTTTGTTTTTTTATCATCATCAATCCCTTTTTTCCTATTTTTTTAAATGGGGTCAGGGTGTAGTGTTAACTGTTGCCATTTCTTTTGATTCAGTGCCATACTCCTGCCTGCTTCAACACTCATGCCTGACTGTTGCAGATCTTCTCTCACACAATCCATCCACCTCTTTGCTGGATGCCCTCATTTCCTCATACTTTCTTCTTTTCTGTCCCAAATGTTCTTCACCAGATTGTCTTCTGCTTTTCTGCATATGTGCCCAAACCACTGTGATCTGTTCTCTTTGATTTTTTCTGGAATTGGAGCTACTTTGGCTTCTGCTCTTACATCTCATTTATTCATCTATCCCACAGTGTGCATCCTACCACCCTTCTCAGGCACTTAATTTCCATCATCTCTAGCTTACTCACCTGCTCTGCCTTTACTGCCCAGGTTTCTGTACCATTCAGTAGTACTGGTCAAAACACATTGTACACCTTATTTTTCAACTTCTCTGGCATTCTTCTGTCATACACTACACCTGACACTCTATGCCAATTGGCTGCAGCCCCCCTCATTCTAAGTATGAGCTCTTCATTCAGGCTTCCCTTCACTTCAACCACCCCTCCCAGATACTTGAAGCTGTTAATCTGTTCCACTATCTTCCCTTCTATCTCAATTCCAAGATTCTTCTGATTCCCCCAATGTGCTGCCATTACTACCTAATCTGTACTTAGTTTCATCCCATGTGCCTACAGTCTTGCGTTCCATTCCACTATCCTTTGCTAAAGTTCTTGCTCAGAATCTGCCTGTAATGCAACATCATCTGCATACAACAACTTTTTTGATCTGTCCCCTCCAACCTGTTTGCTAATGTAGTCCATCAACAGTTTGAACAGCAATGGGCTCAGAGATGAACCCTGGTGTATACCCACTCCTACTGGAACCTCTCTGTGAGACCAAACACTGTTTGCACTTGAGTCATTGGGTCCTTGTACATAGCCTGCACTAATTCTAGCAATGTTTCTGGGACTTTGAACCACTGCAGTACTGCCCAGATCAGCTTTCTTGGGACCTTGTCAAATGCTATCTCCAAATCTAAGAATGCCCAGTTGGACACTTTCCTCGTCTCTAGCTTCTTCTCAACTATCTATCTCACTGCAAACATATGGTTAGTTGTGCTACATCCTGGTCTGAATCCAAACTGCTCATCTCCCATCTTACTTTCTACTACTCTGTGTATCCATTTATCAGTCACCCTCTCCAGAACTTTCATGGAATGTGACAGGAGTTTGATACCTTAAAAATATACATGTTATGTGATCCTATCTCGCCTACATTCTGACTGATGGGTTCGGAGCCGATCCCTCGGCTCCGACTCGGCACGCTTATGCCAAAGAGCGAAGTCTCTTATTGGCTGAGCTTACTATATCCCAGGATGCACCACTACCAGTCCCCCAGATCTCGTTTGCCGCTAACTTGCGAAGACGTGGTCTCGAGCTGGCTGAGCTGAGTAGTATTTATTTACTAACTTTTTTCTGTCAGAATTTTGCTGTTCTTGTCATAAAAAGCTGTTTTAACGGCTATTCTTCACTTTGTGTGTGTTTGGAGTTTTGTGAGAACTTGTAGTGTGATTGGGCGTTGACTTGATTTCAGGCCTCCTTCATCTTAGGGCCTTCCCGGTCAGTCAACCCCCCTTAAACCTTAGAGGGTTTCAAAGTACCCTTGACTTAATTGTTACGGATTGTTTACCTAATCGGCAGCTGTAAACCGATTTTTAGGTAGTGTCAGTCTGATTAGAAAATCAAGTGGATAGTGTTGGTTTTTCTGTCAGGGATTACTGTTTTTTGCTATAATGTCTCAGAATCCTACGCCTTCGGGCTTCAAAAAATGCACCAAATGTAATTTTAAAATGTCAATCACAGATGACCACTCTCTCTGTGTTTATTGTTTGGGTGCAAAACATTTACAAGAGTCATGCAGCGTGTGTCATGCTTTTTCCTCGAGGGTCCTCCAGGAGAGGAAAAATAAACTTATTCTTAAAGGCTTAATAAAGCCCTCCTTCGAAGAAGCTCTAGCATCCTCTCCTTCTCCAACTAAAAAGAAAAAGGCGTCGGCTCCGACCAGTCCGTCGGATCCGGCTGCCAAAAGACATAGGCAGGCTTCTCCTTCGGCTCCAAGGACTTCGGAGCCGAGGCGGTCTGCCTCGATGCCACCAGTCTCGACTCCTCTGGCTTCGGAGCCGATGGCTGGGGCATCGAGGCGGGTCACCGTCGGCTCCACTGGTCTCGGAGCCGACTAGGGTTGCCCGCTCAGACACTTCCTCCTCGGCGCCGAAGTCCTCCTCGGCACCGATGGAAACTAGTGTGGGTGTTCCTTCGGCGCCGATAGTCATCGAGTCGCCTCGGAGCCGGTCCCCTAGTCCTTTGGGGCCGTTGGAGAGGCCATCTCGAACCCGTTCAGTATCCTCTAAGTCCTCGAGGATGTCGGATTCGGATATAGACAGGGTGCTCCAAAGACTGTTCCAGTCCCCAGTCTTTCAAAAATTTATTTCGGCTCCGACCCAGTTGGCTTCGGAGCCGATAGCCCATGCCCATCCCATTGCTGTTCCTCCTCCGACCGCTTCGGCTCCATCGGAGCAGGTGCTGTTGGAGCCAGTGGAGACCTTAGGGTCGGCTCCGACCCTTACTCCAACCCGGGCCTTCGGGTCTGAGTTTGGTACACGGACTTCTTCGGCTGGACCCGGGGGTGATGTTTCAGGACCTATGCTTTCGGTTCCGAGCCTCCCTCTCGGTGCTTCGGCTGTGGGATTGCCGTCTGCTATCATGGCTCCGGAGACCGGACACTCCCAGGATTCTGGGGATCCGGCTTTCAGAGCTATGAGGAGTGCCTTGGCCAAGTCTTCGGCCATCTCTCCGGCTTTACCGGCACCTTCCCTGGGCGTGGAGACTGGGTCTTTGGCAGTTCCCCTGTCTGTAGGCAGCGGAGCCCCTGGGCCTGAGGTTACCCCCATTGGGGGTTCCCCTCCTCCTGAGGGTTCTTCGGAGATGTCTTCAGAGGAACCCCCAAGGAAGAGATCGTGCAAGAGGAAGCACGTGGACTCCCCCGAGTCTATTACATCGGACACTGATCTTGATGATGCGGAGGGGTCCCCGAAGTCGTCCTCGGATGATGTCTCATTTGCAGACATCTTAGAGATCCTCAAACAACGAGGCGGCTGGATATCCAAACCCCTCTGCTGATGAGTCAGTGCTCCTCAAGGCCTTTGGGGCTCAGCCCTCCGCCTCTTGGGTGTCTCCGCCCTTCGACGAGCTCCTGGATTTAGTTTGTCGAAGGGCGTGGGAACATCCAGATACCGTGGAACCAGTCCCTTCTCGTCCTAATAAATTTTTATCTGCTCCACCCGAGAAGGAGTTCCTCACTAAAGGCGTGGCTGTAGATGCCATGGTGGTGGCATCTGCTACACAACAGGACGTGGCAGAGGCTTCATCGTCCGTCCATCCTCCTAATAAGGAGTCTAGGAGCATGGACAGGTACGGGAAGCGCACCCTGACTTCAGCGGCCTTTACTTTATGGTCTCTGAATTATTTGGCACATTTTACCAGGCTTCAGAGGGATCTGGTCAAGGAGCTGTCAGATTCCCTCTCGGGTAACCTACCTGAGCAGCTAGCCCAGTCGGTTAGCTCTCAGTTGGCTATCCTTACGTCAATTTCTAACTCGTCCATGAGGCTCATTTCCTATGCGGCCGAAGGGGCGGGTAGAGCGGCAGGCACAGGCGTGGCTCTACGCAGACAAGCCTGGCTCCGCTTGTGTCAGTTTGCGGAGGCCTTCAAGTCTTCCTTCGCCGACGCTCCCTTTGATGGGTCCTCTTTGTTTGGACCCAAGGTTAAAGACACCCTTACCCGCTGTGAGCAAGAAGGAAAAACTTTATCTGCCGTAGGTGCCCGTTATTCCACTCCCTTTCGGCCTTATCCCAAGGCTAAAGGAGGGGGGAAAATGTGGTTCCGAAAATCACGTAAGTTTTTTCCTCAACAGCAGGAAGATTCCCCTTCCAGAGGCAGAGGACGGGGAAATTTTTCTGGGAGACGCCGTCCCAGAGGCGGCAGAGGGCCCCGCAATTCTGGAGACCGCGAGTCCTTTCGTGGCTCTTCAGCCTCCCACACATCATGAGGGATTGCCCGGCTGTGCTGCTCGAGCCAGTCGGGTGTCGTTTGGCCAAGCACCTAAAAGCCTGGGAGTCAATCACTCAGGACAGATGGGTGCTTCGGATCATTGCCGGAGGTTACACCATCCCATTCACATGCTCACCCCCACCGTCCAAAAAAATCCCGGACCCACCACCCAGTCAAAGGGAAATTGCAGCCGCAGAAGCTTTAAAGCTGCTAGAAAAAGGAGTCATCCAACCGGTCCCCACAGACCAGATCGGATCCGGAAATTACTCCAGGTTCTTTTAGTGCCAAAAAAGACAGGGGACCTGAGACCAATATTGGATCTCAGCAAACTGAACCAATCCGTCACGAAATCCAAATTCCGAATGGTCACGTTACAATCCATTCTCCCATTGTTGGAGAAGGAGGTTTGGATGTGCTCCATAGACCTCAAGGACGCCTATTATCACATACCGATTCATCAGGCGTCCAGGAGGTATCTGCGCTTCAGCCTGGGAGTCAGTCACTTCCAATTTTGTGCACTGCCCTTTGGTCTCACCACAGCCCCAGGGTGTTCACCAAGTGTTTGGCAGTAGTGACTGCTCACCTGAGGAGTCTTGGATTCCAAGTGTTTCCCTATCTGGACGACTGGCTCCTGACTGCCACCACCAGGCATCTACTAATGGACAACCTCAAAGCCACCATCTCCTGGGTGCTTCCCTGGGGATTACATTCAATTGGTCAAAGTCTGTCTTGCTGCCCTCTCAGCGCATAAGGTTCATAGGAGCAGAGATAGACTCAAAATTGATGCGCGTTTTCTTCCTACCGAAAGGATCCAAACTTTACAGGGCCAAGTTCAAGCTCTGATTTCAAGATCCAAAGCCCCAGCCAGGATGGTCCTACAAGTTTTAGGTTCAATGTCTGCCATGGTTCTTTTAGTTCCTCTGGCAAGATTGCACATGAGGATTCTTCAGTGGCTATTGTCAACTCAATGGTCCTTTCAGGACCTTCCCCTCAATCATCACATCATGATTACAGAAACTTGCAAACGGGACCTTCGCTGGTGGCTTCAGACATCCAATCTAAATCAAGGAAGCCCCTTTGTTATTCCCTCTCCAGTGGTTACCCTGACGACAGATGCCTCCCAGATAGGGTGGGGGGGGGCATTGTCTGGGCAGGTTAGTTCAGGGCTCCTGGCTTCCAGACGAAGCTCTTCTCCACATCAATGTGTTGGAGATGAGGGCTGTACTTCTATCCCTACAGGCCTTACACAAGTTTCTTCCTCAGGGCATCATCGCCATCCACACAGACAACATGTCGGTGGTCTGGTATCTAAACAAACAAGGAGGGACCAGATCTTACCCCCTTTGCAGAGAGGCCATGAGGGTGTGGGAATGGGCTGTAGCTACCAACCGTTTCTTGGTAGCGACCCACATTCCGGGGAAATCAAATATATTGGCAGACAAATTGAGCAGGACAATTCTCTCTCCTCACGAGTGGTCCCTAAATGAAACAGTAGCAGCTCAGGTTTTCAGGAGATGGGGAACGCCGTGCTGTGATCTATTTGCAACACCACTAAACACGAAGTGCAAAATGTTCTTCTCCTTGACTCCACATCAAGGGGAAGCAGCTATGGATGCTCTAGCACAACCTTGGCCAACAGGGCTACTTTATGCCTTTCCTCCGATACCACTTCTCTCCAAAGTCATTCAAAAAGCTTCTCAATTGGGGTCCACAATGATACTGATTGCTCCATACTGGCCTCGTCAGGTATGGTTTCCCTACCTGAAGAAACATGCGGTGGACGATCCTTGGATGTTAGATCTAACTCCGGATCTGCTAATCCATCAGTCGGGACGACAGCATCAGTCCCTACACTCCTTGAAGTTGACAGCCTGGCTCCTCCACTTCCGACCTTAGTCAGAAGTCACACATTAGACCCGGAAGTTATTCACATTTTATCTTCAGCCCACAAACCCACCACTAACAAATTGTACCTCAGTAAGTGGAAGAGGTTTGCTATCTGGGCTCAACTCAGGGGCTTGGACCCTATCACTGCTCTAATCCCGGAAGTTTTGAAATTCTTAACATCCCTGTTTAATCAAGGATCTTTTGTCTCTACTATTAAAGTCCAACTGGCGGCTATCTCTAAATTCCACGAATCCATGGATCCTCCATTGATGAGCAGCAGATTATGCAAGACCTTTATCAAAGGTGCGGGCCTGTTAAGACCCCCAGTTTTTCATCCTGTGCCTCCGTGGGATCTTGATTTGGTGCTTCGTGCATTAACATCTCCCCCTTTCGAACCTGCTGCTACATGTGACTTAAAATATCTGTCTTGGAAAACTGCCTTCTTAGTTGCAATTACTTCTGCAAGAAGAGTTTCAGAGCTTCAAGCCCTATCTATTAAACCACCGTACTTGATTTTCCACAAGGATAGAGTATCACTTAGACCTAATCCATCCTTTGTCCCAAAGGTCTGTTCTAATCTCTGTCTTCAACAATCTCTGGAGCTACCAGTTTTCTTCCCAAAATTCTCCAATGAAGCAGAATACACTCTCCATAAATTGGATGTTCACAGGCAGTTGCGTTTCTATTTAGACAGGACTCAGCAATTTCGTAAGTCAGACCAATTGTTTGTGTCCTTCTCAGACAGTAAATTGGGTAAAACCATTACAAAAGCTACCATCTCCAAATGGATTAGAGATTGTATAACTCAGGCTTATTCTTCTTCGAATAAGCAACTTACAACATCTATCAAAGCTCACTCTACCAGAGCTATGGCGACTTCTATAGCTTTTCATTCCAAGCTCGCTATATTGGAGATTTGTGCTGCGGCTACTTGGTCAAATCCGCACACTTTCATTTCCCACTATAAATTGGATGTGGCATCTAAAGGGCGAGCATCATTTGGTTCCACGGTACTCAGGAGTGTTTTCCAGTGAGCCACCCAGGATTCAGGTGCTAGGGACGCTGTCCCATCAGTCAGAATGTAGGCGAGATAGGATCACATAACATCTTTTAGTTATGTACTCACCATAACTTCAGATGTTTGGGATCCATCTCGCCTACATTCCTAATACCCACCCTCCTTCCCCCTGCCTTGGAGATCAGAAGAGATTGAACGGTTTGAGTTCTACTGTTTTATCTTGTTTCATCTGATGATGTTATATAAGCAGGGCGTGCATGTGTGCATGTGTGTGGACAAACTAGATCTGGGGGACTGGTAGTGGTGCATCCTGGGATATAGTAAGCTCAGCCAATAAGAGACTTCGCTCTTTGGCATAAGCGTGCCGAGTCGGAGCCGTGGGATCGGCTCCGAACCCATCAGTCAGAATGTAGGCGAGATGGATCCCAAACATCTGAAGTTATGGTGAGTACATAACTAAAAGTTATCACATCCCTATTCACCTAGATTTCTGGTGTTTCTTAAGGTTTTGTGTTCATGGATCACATTTTCAGTCCTGTGCCTTACCTTTAGACTATCCACTGCACCAAGACTGTTCACAAATTGTCTGGCTCCAGTAATAGTTCATTGCAGGCTACATGGAATCCACTGCTTTCCATATTTAGATGACTTGCCTTATATTTGCAGAGTTGTTTTCAAAATTCCAGGAATCTATCTCTCTCTTTTTTGGGTGAGAGATCTCTTATGCAAGCTGGGATTCCAAGAGAACATTCAAAAGTCTTTCTTGACTCCATCACACAGGATTGTGTTTCTGGGATGTCAACTACACATCACAGTTCAAAGAGCTTTTCTCCCACATGAAAAATAGATTTATATCTAGATCTATATTTAGTGTTTTGCACTCAGACTTTGATCACTGTGAGTGAATATGTGTCTCATGGCTTCCATGATTCTCATGATACCCCTAGCAAGACTCTACACCTTTTGTATTTTCAAATCCCAGTGTTGGGATGTGTCAGAAGAGAAATTACTTAATGGAGACAACAGATATCCCTAAATCCAGGTATCTACTTTTCTCCATGTTCTAAAGCAGCCACCACAGATGCCTTAGACTTTGCTTGGGGAGCAGTTTAAAGAGGGATAAAAGTGCAAAGTGTGTGGAACACCAAGGACAGATGCAAGCACATAAATATATAAGAAATGCTTGCCCTGATCAAGGTACCCGACTCTCTGAATATTCTTTGGTCCCCAGGACCTCTTCAAGTTGTTACAGACTACCACAGTCATATGGTATGTCATCAAGCAAGGGGGAACCAGGTCATATCCCCCGCAGGCTAGCTAGTCATTTTAGATTGCTGTGAAGATTGGGAAAGATGGGCAAAGGCTGCCAGTCTAGTCAAATAGAATTTGAGACATAATTCTATCATTTGTATATATAAATGTAAAATAAAGGCTTGTGTTCTTAAATTACAGTAAACACTGTAAAATGTGAACTTCAAGATAGTTGCAACATTAAACACAAAAGGAAGAACAAAAAACTAATAACAAACCAATTCCAGGCAAGAACCAGCAGAAATCCAAGACAACTAAATTTTTAATCCAAAGTGAACGTAGGTAATGCACAACAGAATTAAAAACCAAGCCACAACACACAGTCTCGTAATCCAGTTAAGCGCGCTTTCACTCTGCAAATGCAAAGCTTCTTCAGAACTGAAAGGAAAGTTACATCAAACACTTTAAATACAACTCTAATAATTGAATAATTAGCTTTCTTAAAAAGATATATGTGCATATTTAGTGTTAAATAAATATTAAATGTTAAAATCCCATACCAATTTGTAATGTTATATCAAATATACATTTATAAATGCATCAACAAAAATCGCTTTACATTTTCTTCCTGTAATGCAGAATAAAAATATTAATACGGTTCCTATGAACCAGAATACACTGGACTTATGTCCACAAATATAAAACTATCAATAAAGAAGCTATATTTTGTATATAATACAATAAAAATCCAACTAATAAAAATAAAGCTTCACAAAATCAAAAAACATAAATCATACTTCACATAGGTTCATTGGTTCATACTAGGCTATCTGCCCTAGGGCATTTATAAGCCTAGCCAGAGTGTGTTTGGCTTTCGCCACCCATTTTAAATTAATTTTGCTATGCCCTTTTTCGAGGTTAGTATACTGTGCCTCTGTCTAACAGTGATACAGAAGTGATACCCGGGGTAAACCTACGATCTCCCATCCACTCATCAAGATTTCTCTTGAAGAGAGTCAATGAGGGACTCTGCCTAACCTGGACTGGGATTTTATTCCAGAGTGAAGGGAGCCTCTGGGTTATGAATCTGTCCCTCCAGCATGTCCTATTTATTTCAGTGCTGAGGTTCAAGTCTCTCGAGCGCGTAGCTCGATGGTATTTGGATTTTCTGAGGTGCAGCATGTCCATTAATTCCGGGTTGGACATGGCTTTATACGTCAGGCACAGATCGCCTCTGAGCAGGTGGTATGCCACTGAGTAGAGCTGGAGTTTCTTTAACCGGGCAGCATATGGCATCTGTTTGAGCCCTTTGATCCTCTTGGTGAGGTACTTTTGACATGACATGACATAATAATTACTTAATTCCCTAAATGGATAATAAAAGTCATGGAATACAGAAAATATATATGTATATATGTTGTGTATATGTTAAATATTAAATCTATTAACAAACCTACTCTAAAAATAAACCAATTTTGTCACTACTGTTATAAAAATGAAAAACTACCTTAAAAACTTCCTTAAAAACTACGTTTCCATACCTTTAAATACTATCACAACTTAGCTCGCCTTAATTTTAAAACACTAGTAATACTCATGTAATCATTTAAACCGGGTGACCTCCCAGCATCAGTTTTTACCTGCCAAAACAATTCCCTAAATTCTACCCTGGACCCCCTCTTGGGTCCATAGCTACATGCTCTAATACAGCAAATTTGATTTTCATGTTGGGACAAACTAAAGAATGTTTAAAAAAGGTGTTGGACTCTTTCTTCTTATTAACTTCAAATAAATGATCATAAATTCTTTTTCTAAGGGTACGTGTAGTTTTCCCTATATAAAAACGATTACAACTGACACAAACGCCAATGTAAACTATTCCCTTCGTACCACAATTGTAATAGTGAGAAGCCTTGAATCTAATTCCTCTAGAAGGAATATATATTTCCTTCTCCTGCGGAATATATTCACATTGATGGCAAGCGCCACATTTAAAGGTACCCCTTTTCGTTCTATTTGTAACTACATGACTAAGACCTGTCCTTTCAAATATGTCCTTTAAGTTCAAACCCCTCCTTCTAATGAAGGAAGGTTGTGTAGGAATATATCTCCCTGTCGCTTCATTTAATTTCAACAGTGGCCAAAATTTTTTAATGGTTTCTTCTACTTGGTCCGATATAGCCGAAAAAGGGTGAGTAAATGCGTGATTGTAAGACCCTTCTTCTTTACCCTCCAGTAACTCATCAGGTTGACCCAAGCCTAATAATGGAAGAAATTTTCCTTCCCTGTTGTCAGTCACCTCTTTAACTAAATGACGTATTAGGCGATCGGGATAACTCCTTTCCAAAAACAGAGACCTAATATAATCAACTTCCTGGAGAAATACAAAATTGTCACTCGTCATTCTAGACGCCCTAATTAACTGACCTTTCACAATCCCCTTTTTCTGATGATATGGATGTGCACTATCAAAGTGCAAATACATATTAGAAAAGGTGTATTTCCTAAATAACTTTGACTGAAAGCAATGATTTAAATAATCCTTATATATAGTAACATCTAAATAATTTATACTAGATTCATCAATATTATAAGTACATTTCAAAAATCCAGTACAATTATTTAAATAAGGTCATAAACTCCAAAAATAATTCCTTGGTGCCACTCCAAAAAATACAGATATCATCCAGATATCGGGTATAGAAGGTAATATACTTATACCAACTGGTGCCAAACACAAATTTTTTCTCCCAAAAATAAAGCACAACATTAGCATATAAGGGGGCACATGGAGCCCCCATAGCCACTCATTTTCTTTGTTGGTATAAATCTCCGTTAAAATAAACAAAATTGTTTTTAAGAATTGTATCAACAAGATCCAAAATCAAATTTGTTGTATTACCCCCCTAAACCCGCTTCTAAACTTATAATTTCACAAAACTATTCCAAACCAGTGTCATGTGGAATACTTGGAAATAACTCAATCACATCAATAGTGGCAAACAAGGTGTTAACTTCAAATTTGTCATTGGAAATTCTTCTCAGAAAATCCCAAGAATCCTTTGTAATATGTGATATAGAATTAATAAATTTCTTCAGTTGAGAATCCACAAAAATAACCAGAGGCTCAGTAATACTCCCTGCTCCAGCAACTATAGGTCTAAATTTTAGTGTATCAATTCCTTTATGCACTTTAGGAATTCCGAATATGACCGGAATGCTCGGGTTATCCACATGCAAAAAATTAAAAAGCTTTTCATTACTACTTCCTTGAAGCAAATGGTCAGTTAAATAATATTTTATCTTGGAATAAGCAATATTTATTTCATTCCGTGAAACAACAGTGTAACAATCGGAATCCTGTAGAATATTATAAATGTAAGTGTCATACTCGTCGTTGTACATTAAAACTTCCCCTCCCCCTTTGTCCGGTTTCATAATTCTAATTTTTTCATTTTTTAAGATAGTCAATATTTCTTCTTCTTCTTCAGACAAATTACTTTTAGGGGAGGGGTCGTTATAGTGGTGAGTATGTCTTACTTCCTGTTCGACCATTTCTTCAAAAAGTTTTAAGAAAGGGTTAGTTGGTGGATTAAATATACTTCTCCTGGATAATTTATTATTATTCAAATGTGAACCTTTAAAATAAATTTGTAAATTTAGTTGCCGGATGAATAGTTTAATATCAATTAAAGTATTAACCACAGATCCAACTTTAGTGGGTACAAACTGAAAACCTTTGGTAAAAAGTTTAAAATACCAATCATCAATGCTTAACTCTGGAAAATTATAGATTGTGAAATTATCATTTTTACATATTCTCAAATCAGTACTATTAATCCCATGTTCTTGAAAGATGTTGTCTATATTCTCCAGGAGTGATAAATTACAATCATAAAAAATCTAATAATTCTGTGTTCTTGTTGGGTATCTGTTCCCCCTCCCCCCTCTGAATGTCTGTGTGTTCTGATACGAATAGTCCCTCTGCTTCCCCACTAATCTCTCGCTTCTCCTCACTGTATCTTCTCCTAATGGGAGAATATGTTGATCAGTATTAGATTCAACATGACCCACAACCCCAGGTTTGCCCACCCCTGTGTTCCTAGACTCTCTGGGGTTGTTAAATACAGGATACGCTCTACCATTTTTATAATCACTTAAGTCATGGTCAAGCTTTTTCACTTTCCTGAAAATTACTTTGTCACAGTAATTATCTATTTCTACAAATAAATTGTCACATTTCCTAGCATCAAAATTTCCTTTCTGGAACTCAAAACTCTTTTTATGTAACCCATTTGTTTCAGTAAGTAATATTTCATTCTGGGATTGATAATCCTTAACCATTAATTTTAACATTTCAATCCCAGTAGTGTTAAACAAATCAGTAAGCTGTTGATATAATACAGAATTGTTTCTAACATCGTTAGGGTATTTAAACAGTCTTAACCCCTTAGGAACTCTTTCCGTTAGAATACATTCGTTTAAATAATCAATTTCAAGCTGGTTTGTTTTCAACATATATAATTTGTCTCTGAATTTGTTGAAAGTCTCTTCAAAAGTCTCAAAGTCTTTGTCAAAATTCAGTTTGTTAAAATTAAATCGACTTGACCAAGTGTCAAAATTAAAATTGGCAGTACCTGTATTAATTTTACCCCCTTGCAAGGGTGCTACTCTGTTGTTTCCATCTCTTTTAGCATTCTTTTTGTTGTCACCACAATAACCACCACGCTTGTCTCCGTCTCTTTGAACACCGCTCTTTAAACCTGTTTGCCCTTGCCAGGAAGTTGATTATATTAGGTCTCTGTTTTTGGAAAGGAGTTATCCCGATCCCCTAATACGAGGGGGTAATTGGGAGTCCAGGGTAGAATTTAGGGAATTGTTTTGGCAGGTAAAAACTGATGACGGGAGGTCACCCGGTTTAAATGATTATATCAGTATTACTAGTGTTTTAAAATTAAGGCAAGCTAAGTTGTGATAGTATTTAAAAGTATGGGAACATGTAGTTTTTAAGGAAGTTTTTAAGGTGGTTTTTCATTTTTATAACAGTATTGACAAAATTGTTTTATTTTTAGAGTAGGTTTATTAATAGATTTAATATTTAACATATACACAACATATATACATATATATTTTCTGAATTCCATGACTTTTATTATCCATTTAGGGAATTAAGTAATTATTATGTCATGTGAAGTATGATTTATGTTTTTTGATTTTGTGAAGCTTTATTTTTTATTAGTTGGATTTTTATTGTATTATATACAAAATATAGCTTCTTTAGTGATAGGTTTATATTTGTGGACATAAGTCCAATGTATTCTGGTTCATAGGAACCGTATTAGTATTTTTATTCTGCATTACAGGAAGAAAATGTAAAGTGATTTTTGTTGATGCATTTATAAATGTATATTTGATATAACATTACAAATTGGTATGGGATTTTAACATGTAATATTTATTTAACACTAACTATGCACATATATCTTTTTAAGAAAGCTAACTATTCAATTATTAGATTTGTATTTAAAGTGTTTGATGTAACTGTCCTTTCAGTTCTGAAGAAGCTTTGCATTTGCAGAGTGAAAGCACGCTTAACTGGATTACGAAACTGTGTGTTGTGGCTTGGTTTTTTACTCTGTTGTGCATTACCTACATTCACTTTGGATTAAAAATTTAATCGTCTTGGATTTCTGCTGGTTCTTGCCTGGAATTGGCTTGTTATTGTTGCAACATTTCCATCTGCTGTAAGGAAAACTAAGCCAAGCATTTCAAATAAACAAACGTGATGGCAGAAAGTCAGTCGATGAAAGCGGTGATTAAAGGTTTTATACGCTATTTCTGTGGAGTGCTTTGCTTTTTGTCTTCTGCGGCCACTGCCTTCTGCCATCACGTTTGTTTATTTGTTCTTGGGCTACTTTTCATTTTATTGTTCAAGCATTTCAAATGTTCTTTGAAGTTAAAATTATTTAAATAGTTGTGGCGAAGTGGCTGGCTGAACACATTCTTTCTATTGTCATAACTTGAGGAATAATTGCTGGTGTACATGTGAAATGTCTTTTATTGTTGTAGTTTCCTGAGCATGTGTTAGATTGCTAAATAATGCAGTTTGTTGGCCTGGGAACGCCAGACTAAGTGTCAACATGATGTAATGTGTATACTGGGAAAACCTAAGTGTCAAAATTATGTAATTTGGGAGGGCCTAGCAAAGATGTTTGTTAGTGAGTTTAAAAAGTATTGTTCAGAGAGAGACTGTGAGCATTTTGATCTTGATATCTAACTTATCAGCACTCTGCCTGTTGTCTTATGTAAGTAGTGTCTTAGAAGTATGTTTTCTTGTAGTAATAGCTAGGAACTTAGAAGAAAGTTAGACAAGTATTTTTCTGTTATATCAGAACTTTCCTACTGTATTGTTTTAAGTTTCTGTGTGATCTCTGAACTCTTAGATATCACTGTGGTGTAGTAGTATTGTCTTGTGTTTTCAATTATTTACTATTAAATATTTTTAAAAAAAATTTACCTGTGGCTGGTTTGTGCAGAGATAAGTAAGCTCTAGAGTACATTGCATATTTATAGAGTTTATTGTAATAAGCCACTCTAATAAGCCTTAGACTGAATAGTCACATTACCAATTGGATAATAATATTGCACAGTAATAATTGAACACCCTTTTAAGAGCCTTTGAGTAGCTGATAAGTATTAGTTGGTGGTGGCAGAAATTACTACTGTATAGTCTGGGTAAAGGGGCACAGCTGGAGAATCTGTGTCAGCCTTTCCCAGGAGTGTCTGTGAAGTTGTATAAATATTTATCTCAAAGTGTGTGTGGTGTGTCAGCTACCTGGGCAGGGACACGAAGCACTGATGAGACAGAGAGGGTACTGGAGGTTAGCTTGCCAATTGGGCTGAGATCTGGACCCTATAGCTGTGCCAGTGGGGCGTCTTATTGGGGACCTGGAGAGCAAGGGAGCAACCAGCCCCAGACTGACTGTAATCTCTGTGTGCACTTAAGGGAAATTGTACTTTACTGTGTGTATTTGTTATCCTTTCTTCTTATATGAGATGTCCTCCCTGGTGTTAGTGGTGAGAATTGAGGCTCCTTGATTGCTGGGCCAGGGCACGGTCGTCACAATTGTGATATAGCCTCACAGCACAATCTCACTCTATAGGCATCCTACATTCTGTCAGAACATAACTGTGTGATATACAAGCTGAGCAGGACAAGGACAGACCCTCGTAAATGGAAACTAGATCAGGCAGTCTTAGGATTTCATCCATCTGTTGGAAGTTCCTCTATGAACAACCATCTGATATGATTCTGCTCCATGACTCCATACAAGAAGACCTGGAAGGTACATGCCTTTTCTTCTCCTTGGACAGGAATGTTTCTGTATGCTCTTCCACCCTTTCCACTAATATCTAGGGTTCTATGGATGATTCAGAAGGAATCCGTCAAGACCATTGTTGGCCCAAGCAACCGTGGTTTTCCCTTCCTTTGGAAATGGCCAGGAGCAGTTACCACAAGCTTACCACAGAATGGATCTAGTTAAACAAAAACAAGGGTGTTTGATAGATCCCGACACCAATCAATTTATGTTGACTGCCAGGTCAACTGGGTCTTAATTTCTTTTAGGCACCTCATTAGTGACAATGTGCAGCAGATACTAATGGAGACAAGAAGACCTGCTTCTAGAAAATCATATATTACCAAATGGAACAGATTTTCTAGTTGGTGCCAACAACAAGGGTGTTTGATACATCCCGACACCAATCAATTTATGTTGATTGCCAGGTCAACTGGGTCTTAATTTCTTTTAGGCACCTCATTAGTGACAATGTGCAGCAGATACTAATGGAGACAAGAAGACCTGCTTCTAGAAAATCATATATTACCAAATGGAACAGATTTTCTAGTTGGTGCCAACAACATAATCAGCACCTATTGATGGCTAGTTGTTCTTTGGTTTTACAATATTTGTGTGAGTTACTATCCTGTGGCCTTTCATACTCCTCTATTGAGGTTCATTTATTGGCCATATCAGCATGTCTGCCCATGGATCCTTCGCTTTCAATGCAGTCGCATGTCAAAATATTTTTGAAAGAGGTTTTATATAAGAGACCTCCAAGAAAACTGGTAGCCCCTTAATTTTGTGCCAGAGAAGCTAACACTTGCTCCATTTGAACTAGCTAACCTGGCTGACTTAAGGTTATTAACATGGAAAAACAGTTTTACTGATTGCTCTCACCTCTGCAAAAAAAGTATCTGAGTTGCAAATTCTTACTGGGATTCAACCCTATCTCATTTCCACAGGGACAGGCTTTTTTTTTGAGAACTAATTCTTCTTTTACCCACAAAGTGGTATCTGAGTTTACTTTAAGCCAAACTATCCATCTCCCCATTTTCTTTCCTGAACCCAAAATTGAGGAAGAAAGGATCCTCCATACCTTGAATGCCCACTCAGATACTATCTTGACAAAACTAAATCTTTCAAATTTTTGGATCAATTGTTCATTTTTTGTGTGGGTAAGAAGAAGGGACAGTGTGTAAAAACAGACTATTTCCGAATGGTTGTCTAAGGCTATCACCTTTTGTTATACTCACCACAACAAAGCTATTCCAGTCAGGGTCAAGGCCCACTCTACCAGGGCGTTGGCTTCATCTATGTTTTTTTTTTCTTTTTTCTGGAAAGCAAAAAGAAAATAAACCAGAAGTCCAATGTCCAAAATCCATGTTTAATAAGGTAAAAGTACACAATATAGCTCTTTCTCAATGCATATACACAATTAATCAACTTCACTCCTTTTATACAGAAAAACAGCCTATCCATAAAAAGCCACATTACATAAGTATAATATCATTTAAACACCAAACCTAAAAAATATAACATAAAACACTTAGAAAGGTTGTGAGTATTGTGAATGTGAAGTTACTTTTAAACATTTTAAACAGAAAGCAAAGTTTTAATTTTAGATTGGTTCAACCTATTTTTCTTGTTGTCTTAATTGAATAATTGGTTTAAACAATTTTGTATATAAGCACACAGAGTGGTTTAGGTGGTTCATCTTGACAAAGCCCGTCATAGCAACGGGTGAAAGCACTTGACTCATTTTGTTGCCTATTTTGGATTTATCTGTACTAGTGACTTAGCAACTGTTCGTGCATCTTTATCTACTGATAAAACAATAAAGGAACGTTTGATTTCAAACTGAGAGGTATTTATTCCAGTTAAAGAAAAGTTCATTGGGCTTCAGTGCTTCTGCATACTTTTTTGCTGCTTTTTGGGACTTAGAAAGGTTAAAACACTTATAAAAACTTTAAAATATTAGAACATTTATAGAAAGTCACACCTAACTTTTAAAACAGGTGTTATACTTTTAGTACTATTCAACCTGTGTGGGTTATCTGCTCTAAAATAATTGATCCAGATCTATTGGCAGAATACAGATGGATCACTTATTTCAGAGCAGATAACCCATATTGGTTGAATAAAATATACTCCCTCTTTTCTAGTCTCGCTGGGACTGGGCCTTAGGCTGGATAAACAAATGGCTCCTTAATCAGAAAAAGCATACAAAATAGCATTTGCAGGTTATAAATCAGCTAGAACAATAGGATTTGTGTTAGTATGCATTTTCTAAACAATATGAAGTCTAAAACTCAAATGGCTGTCATTATTTTGCCTAGAGGAGGCAGAAGTGCTGCTCTTGTCTTGTTGTCTTTTGCTAGGGCTACGGTAGAAATATGATGGCTGGTTAAAGAGGAGGCCGGGTAAGAGGGAGTCTACTGTAGTACTAATAGTATAAAACCTGTTTTAAAAGGTAGGCATGATTTTCTATAAAATTTCTAATGTTTTAAACTTTTTATAAGTGTTTTATGTTATATTTTTAGGTTTGGGTTGTCTATATAAATATATATATATATATATATATATATATATATATATATATATATATATATAAAACCTTTAGAAATGCATTTATTTAAATGATATTATAATTATGTCATGTGACTTTGTATGGATAGGTTGGCTGTCTATATAAAGGGAGTGAAGTTGATGTATTGTGTATATGCATTGAGAAAGAGCTACAGTCTTGAAAGCTTTGCTGTTTGTTGTGTATTTTCACCTTATTAAACGTGGATTTTGGACATTGGACTCCTGGTTTCTTTCCTTTTTGTTGCTTTGTATTTTGACCATTTGGAGTCCTTTAGCTTCCAGGGAAGTTTTTTCACTTTTTTTTTTTTTTTTTTTGGAAAGGGTTGGATTCTAAAAATATTCTAGAAGTAGCAATTTACTTCTCTTTACATACTTAAACAAAACATTGTAAGCCTGATTCCTCCTCTAGATCTAGATCAGACTTTGCAAGGACTCGTCTCCTTCCACCTCCCAGATGTAGTAAGTTAGGGTAATCTACCAAAAAAAGCTAAGGCTACTGCACAAGTGATCAACATGGTGAATGCAGTACAGTTGTGTAAGTAAACTTACCATAACAATACATGTTTGAATGATCACCAGTGCTGTAGCCATTTACTCACTCTAACCTCCTTGTTTTTTGTGCTGTTTATGTCAGGGCGTGGTTATTTATTTTTTGTTGTTCCTAGCATTGTCCTTTCAGGGCTCAGCCTCCCACTCTCTGCTGACAAGAAAACTCTGATGGGCTGGGCACCTAAATTTGTCTTTTAGTTAGCTCTGCTCAAAATGCCGGACAGTTTAGGCATGTGGAAGGTGCCTTGAAGCTTTGGAGGTTGGCCAGCTGCTATATCCATGGCAGCATATAACCCATATATAGCTAAGGCAATTGCAACACTGGTAATCTGAAAAAAGTTTACTTAAGACAACTGTACTTTTGAGTCACATAACAGCAGTGCATGCATACTAGCAGACTGGAAAGTAGCAACAGTAAAACCAGTATTTAAACAGGTTCAAGAAGTGAAGTAAAAAAATAGAAACCTGTCAGTTACTGGCTAGATCTTGGAATGGATAATTTTGACAGAGTTATTGAGTGAAGTTGATAAGTTAAAGATCTGCAACATATACAAAAAAGGTTTGGTCAGTTATACTTGCGACTAGCTTTTTTTATAATAACATAATTGCAGCAATGGAAAACATGATGAAGGCTTACACTATCTCAACAGACATACTGACAGTCCTTATCAGGATAGGCCGCATACTCTTAATTAACAAGTTAGAAGTTTTGTTTTTCTCATCTTGCATTATTAATTTGATTGGTCAGTGGTTAAATAATTAGTGATGGCTGGTTTGCTACAAATGTACACACAATAAATAAATTGGGTATGTCCAAGATGTTCTGCACGGCTCACTTCTGAGACCTTATCTCTTCTGTCTATGCCTACTTAGCCTTATGATTCAGTAAGATATTTTGTATTGCTTCTGTGCAGATGACTTAAAGTTAAGTAAATCATTACCAGCAACGAAGACTGTATATGTCTATAAAATTATTTGGATAATTTTCATAAACGGGCTAAAAGTAACTCTATATGCTCCTAATTTCCATTCCCAGGGGTATAAATGCAGAAAAAACATGAAATAAAGAAACTCCAATATATTATGGAGGTAAAACTTAGGTGACAAGAATATGGAAACAATAACAACCATTAAACATGTGAGCATTCTTGTTGATAACAAAATACATCTTAAAGATCACATTAACAGGATAATCATGGAATGTTTTATATCCATGGGCTACATTATGAAATATTTTAAGGTAAGAATAATGAAGTAATGAATGCCTTATATGTTTCATTATTATCATAGAGTGAGGCTGTATAAAGAACATTTATAAAACAAATGTGTGGTCTGTGTCCTTCAGTGTAAGAGTAAGCACAGAATGCTAAACAAATATTCATTAAAATACATGCAGAGATGAGATGAATACTCCCTATTTACGGGACTGCATAGGCTTTAATAAAAGTAAGAGAAAATCAGTCCAGTTTCCAATCATTGGTATATTTTGCTATTTTGTTGCCATTTTCACATTTTTATATCTGAGAAGGAGTACAAAAAAAGAAGTGGCCCCAGTAAACAGCCCTGTGGGACATAGCTGGCAACTCCTGTTAAGACAGACAAATAAGCCCATCTCCACTATCGTGGCTTAATGTTTATTATTGCTTTACCCATTCATTACATTTTGATATAATATCTTTCATTTTCTTATATAGAATAATGACAAAAGCCTTTGCAAGACGAAGATAAACAGTATGCACTGCCCACTGAATTACATTTTGATGGACAGATAATGTTTTTAATTTGTCAATTATTGTTTTATGTAGAATAGTGACAAATAGCCTTAGCACGATCAAAGATAAGCAGTATGTATTGGGAGCCATTCATCAGGTGCTTTGTATTACCTATTTCAAGAATGCCACCATAATCAAAAGGGAAGAAAACAGGAAAAGACATATCATATATCCTTGTATCAGAATATGCCCCTCCTTCTGTGGCATTTATAGTTGTTGGCTTTCATTGAATAGCTTTTCAACTGCATTCAAATAGCTTTCATGTTTTAGTGCTAGAATTATCTGCTTTTTATTAGTTGCTTGAATATGAAGCTGTATTAGCAAGCCATGTAGCTTTAATCAATAAGGTATCAACCAATGCCGATCTCCATTTAAAAATTTAACATTTTCTTATTCAGGCCTTTATTGTCCCTTTACATCTACTTAGTTTGAGGAGTGGGAGAGGATCTGCCCCACATTCCCATTAAATATCTGACAAGACAGTTCTGGGAGATGTGCTCGATCTGCCCCACATTCCTGTGGGATGTCTGACAACCCAGCTCTGAAGGATGTGCTTGATCTGCCCTACATTCCTGTGAGATGTCTGCCAACCCAACCCTGAGTGATGTGCTTGATCTTCCCCACATTCCTGTGAGATGTCTGACATCCCAGCTCTGAAGGATGTGCTCGATCTGCCCCACATTCCTGTGAAATGTCTGACAACCCAGCCCTGAGGGATATGCTCAATCTGCCCCACATTCTTGTGAAATGTCTGACAACCCAGCACTGACGGATGTGCTGGATCTGCTCCACATGCCTGTGAGAAGTTTGACAACACAGCCCTGAGGGATGTGCTCGAGCTCCCCACTTTCCTGTGAGATGTCTGACAACCCAACTCTGAGGGATGTGCTCGATCTGCCCCACATTCCTGTGAGATGTCTGACAACACAGTCCTGAGGGATGTGGTCAACCTTCCCCACATTCCTGTGAGATATCTGACAGTACAGCCCTGAGGGATATGCTCAATCTGCCCTACATTCCTTTGAGATGTCTGACAACCCAGCTCTGAAGGATGTGCTTGAGCTGCCCCACATTCCTGTGAAATGTCTGACAACCCAGCCCTGAGGGATATGCTCAATCTGCCCCACATTCTTGTGAAATGTCTGACAACCCAGCTCTGAGGGATGTGCTGGATCTGCCCCACATGCCTGTGAGAAGTTTGACAACACAGCCCTGAGGGATGTGCTCGAGCTCCCCACTTTCCTGTGAGATGTCTGACAACCCAACTCTGAGGGATGTGCCCGATCTGCCCCACATTCCTGTGAGATGTCTGACAACACAGTCCTGAGGGATGTGGTCAACCTTCCCCACATTCCTGTGAGATATCTGACAATACAGCCCTGAGGGATGTGCTCGATCTGCCCTACATTCCTGTGAGATGTCTGAAAACACAGCCCTGAGGAATGTGTTTGATTTGCCCCAAATTCTTGTGAGATGTCTGACAACACAGGCCTGAGGGATGTGCTTGATCTGCCCCACATTCCTGTGAGATGTCTCACAGCACAACCCTGAGGTGATCTGCCCCACATTCCTGTGAGATGTCTGAAACCCAGCTCTGAGAGATGTGCTTGACCTGCCCCCCATTCATCTGAGATGAATCCATGATATATACAGATCTACAGATGTACAATAACTTGTTTAATGACAAAAGGCTGTCATGGCAATACAGAAGCAGATCATAACAGTAAATCTGATACTGGTGAAATGAGACTAGACTCAGGATATGTGCATATTCTTGTAGAATATTAACAAAATCATTCAGCTCAATTATTTGAACAGTAATTCTGTTTCTGAGCTGAAGAACCTGCCAGTTACTCTCTCTAATTCAAGGATGCATGATGTTTTTCCAAATGTGAATGTCTTTGATAGCAGTGCAGGTGCATCACTCAAAAATAAAATAAAAGGTTCGGTGATTAGTGCTTTACAACATGTGCACAGACACAAGGCCACAGGCTACTGAATGTGAATTATAGCAGTGCTTCACAACATGTACACAGACACAAGGCGCAGACTACTGAATGTGCATTATAGCAGTGCTTCACAACATGTACACAGACACAAGGCGCAGACTACTGAATGTGCATTATAGCAGTGCTTCACAACATGTATACAGACACAAGGCACAGACTACTGCATGTGCATTACAGAAGTGTTTCATTATATGTACGCAGACACAAAGCACAGACTACTGAATGTGAATTACAGTAGTCCTTCACAACATATACACAGACACAAGGCACAGACTACTGTATTAAAGTAATGTTTCACTGCATGTACACAGATACAAGGCACAGATTACTGAATGTGCATTATAAGGTACTGAAGACAATTTTCAAAAACACAGTGAATTGTCTGAAGACTTGGGCTGTCTACAAGATGAATAGGTTAACAGCTTCATAGGTAGATACCAGGCAATCAATCATCACACCATTAACAAACTATTACAAAACACCCAACATCAAGAATTATCTCCATCAAGGTAGGAAAGATAGGCAAGACGAGAATTTTTGAATGCTCATCCAATTACCTTGGTTAGTCTTGAATGTAGCTAGGTTACTGCTTTAGTCAATATGTAGGTGTGGTTCACTCAATAGGTAGGGAATATGTGGGGATTTAAACCTGTCATACCAATGTGTCCTATTGATTTATTGGTAGAGATTTGTACTCTTCTTTGTGGATCCATTAGTTCTATGAATATATAGTACTTCTATGAGTGTGGGTCTTTCACAGCCCAAAAGAACAAACATAGATTACAGCGGAAGAGTCTATAGGTAAGAGAATACAAAGACAGGGTTGAAATTTGGTCTGAATAACTGAGAGATTTGAGGTCTCTGACATTTTTGTTAGGAACCTCAGAGGTTTCTGTTGTAAGTACATATTAAGTGGGGCATTATATTCAGGGATGTGGCAAATAACAGATAAGTATAGTGGAATGAAGATTTCTTTGGCTCAAGGTGGGATGTCTTTGGTTATTAGGTAAGCCAGACAGAAATATTTTCTATTTTTTTTCAAATTTTTTCCAGCAATAACATAATACAATAAAACAACATAATTACAAACACTGAAAATATTTAAGAAAAAAGAAATAAAAATGTGTGTGTACTATATATATATATATATATATATATATATATATATATATCTATATATATATATATATATATATATATTACATACATATATATATATATATATATATATATATATATATATATATACATATATATATATATATATATATATATATATATATATACAGACAATTGTGCTGTACTATGCAACAAATAATTACAAGGTTGTATAATTGTTGTATTTCTCCAGTAATAATAAATTATTTTGCCAGTGTTTACATTTAGATTTTGATTTATTAGTTCTTATTGAGATTATGCTGATTTCTCTATTACTAACAACAGTGGCTAAATTTAAGAAGATCTTAAAATTTGGTTCATTTTCACTGTTCCAGTTCAATTTGATTACTTTCCTAGCAATTGCTAATAAGTTCCATAATAAAGAATATCATTCTTGTTAAACACAGGTTGGAATTGGAGCATTAGTTAGTATCAAATATTTAGTCACAATGCAATTGCCAAAAACTGAAAACACCCAAAAAGTTAAACAACTATAAAACCAAAAATATCCAGGCTGTAATCCAGAAAAAAGGGTTAACTGTCTGTAATACAAGTTTATTAAGCGCTTCCGGATATGCACAGCGTAGCCTTCATCAGAATACATTACAAACCACATAATGCTTCATTAAATAGAATTCATTGACCAATCGCAAAGATAAAACAATTAACAAGAGAATCATCCACCCCTACATTACCCATTAACTTTTAAAAACATATTGTAGATTTGTATTCCACACAAAAACAGTGGTCAATTCATCACTGGAAAAATGCTCTGTAAAAGAACCTTTTAAAATTCATCACTAACTATGAGAATAGTGTTTATTTCTTATTTATTCTTTCCTGCAAAACTGGGACCATGGAAATACTTTCATTTAGCCCTGGGGGAAACATTGCTGCTGTTCTTATTTGCCATTGTGTTTCTTTTTTCTTTAGTGTATTTTTCCAGTCTCCCCCTCTTGGATTTAATTTCACCTGCTCCACAATTCCAAATGAAAATTTTGTGAAAGGTGCACATGTTGAAGAATGTTTGTATAGTGCACTTGTTGTTTTTTTATTTTTGATGTCATTAACATGCTCATACATCCTACTTTTAAGTGACCGTTCTGTTTTTCCTAAATAGAATGCTGTGCATGAGCTGCACAGAGCTATGTATACAACACCTTTAGTCAAGCAATTCCCATTTACAAACACTACTTTGCTGTTCAGCCTACTATGTAGAACTACAGATTGTTCTTTATGTATATAACAACATTGTCTACACATTCCACATGGTCTAGTGCCCCTACTGTTCACCTTTCTAGATTCTATCTTGCATTCAAGAAGGCTCTTAATATTGTCCCCTGTCTTGTTAACAAATATAGGACCCTCTCCCAACTTCTTATATATTTCTTGGTTAGTTTTGAAAATTGTCCAGTTCTTGTTAATAATTCCCCTAAAATCCTTATTTGTGTAGTTATATTCAAGTACACAGGCCCTTTTGTATTTCTCATTTTCCTTGCTCCTTTCCACATTGTTATTTTGTAATCCTACCCCTAATAAGGGGAGATAGTCAATGCCCCACTTATATTGTACTTCTGAAATAATTTCCTCAACCATCTGTTTGGGATAACCTCTCTCTTCAAACATGCACTGTAGTTTACTTAACTCACCATGTAAGTAATCATAATGGGACGTCATTCTGGCAACCCTCACTGCCTGTCCCTTCACTATACTTCTTTTTTGAGCAGTAGGGTGATTGCTCCTATAATGTAAATATGTGTTGCAAAATGTAGGTTTTCTATATATACGTGATCGTAATCCACCCATATCATTAATAATTTGTACATCCAAATAGTTAATACTGGTAAAATCATAATTGTTTGTAAACTCTAAAAAGTCAGTTATTTCACCTATATATTGCATGAAGTCAGAAATCTCCTCTTCAGTACCCTTCCATAGGACAAATATGTCTCCAGAAATCTGGAATATAGTTGTATTTTGTCCCAGTAGGGGCTATTGAAGATGTGGCAAGTTTCCCATCCAATAAGTACTATGTTGGCATAGATTGGGGCACAAGCTGCTCCCACTGCTACACCTCTAATCTGCTAATATTCCCTCTCAAAGAAAATGAAGTTCTTGTCTAGAATCAAACTCATAATTTCACAAATAGAGATAATCTTACTGTGCTCTAACTTGGAAAAGTTGAATAGAGCTTCTTCAAAAAATTCCAAGCTTTGCATCTTGGGTATCACAGTAAATAAATCTTTCACGTCAATTGTGAGGAAAATCAAATTTTCTTGCCACATCTCCTTTTTTATATTGCCCAGAAATTCCCATGAATCTTTGACAGTCATTGATAACATGTTTGACCCAGAAGTCTACCAGTACTGCTAATGGATGAGTTTTAGGATTGTTTGCTGCCACGACAGGTCTAAACAGTGGTTTCACAATCTTTTTATGTATTTTGGGGCTTCCGAAAAAAATGGGGATTTTAGGGTCTCTTACATATAGAAATTCATAAAGTTCTTGTTCTATTCCGTTATTTATTAAATATTCCTCTACATATGCATTAATACGTGCATAGGAAATATTAATTTGATTAGGAGAAACTAAAGCATAAGTTTCTTCATCGAATAATAAATTTTGCATCACATCCGAATAATCTGTAGACTTGAATAACACAACTCCCCCTCCCTTATCACGGGTCATAACCCTAATAGTATCATTTTTCCTCAACTCCATTAACAAGTTAAATTCTTCCTTACTTAAATTCCATTTTACTTTCTTAAATGTATTTCTCTCTTGAACCTCATACATTTCTTCCAATACTATTTTCTCAAAGGTGTCAATTAATGGATGAAGAGGAGGGTTAAACACACTCCCTCTATAAGGGATGTCGTTGTTGTTCTTTACAGTAGAAATGTTATCTGAAAACAAGATGTCAAAATTCAAATTCCTGGTGAACAGTTTGAATTCTATGATGTTGTCTACCATGTTAGCTCGAGTTTGGGGCACAAATTTAATGCCTTTAGAAAACAATCTGAAATGCGTTTCAGTGACAATTTGTTCAGTATAGTTATAAATGGTAAACCCATCCAGGGTGTTCACTATGGGCTGTCCATCTACAATTGCTGTTAAATCATTCCATACTATTTAATTCTCTTCCTGTATATGAGTTAATACTGATAATGTCCCCCCCATCTTCATCTGTCCATATGCTGTTCTTCGTGAGCGGTGAAATACTGGAAAATCCTGGTCGTAGGTATCACTATAGTCTCCACCCTGCTTGTATTCTTCCTCATATCCCTGTGTTTCTCTGTTTATCACTTTTTTATTTCTGCTATAGTGAGAATTTGCTGAATGTATAATATTTTCTATTGGATAGACTCTCTTCTCTTTATATTGTTAACTATCTTTGTCTAATTTTCGTTTTTTCTTAGAGAATAGATTATTACTTCTTCTGTCCACCCTATCAAATACCTTGAAATATAACTCTATATATTGTGGAAATAACAAATCCTTTGAAATATTCTGGTCAAGTAATTCTACTTCTTTAAAAATACTGTCTCTCTGTTGTTCATAAAAAAATGCAGTTTTCTTTACAATGTTTGTACCTGCTTCATCAAAAATATTGTAAAATTCATTCAATATAGAATCATTATATTTGATCCCAAACGGAAACGTGTATATGCGTAAACCCTGTGGAACAATTTGTAACCTTAAACATTCCTTCAAGTAAGCTATATCAACTTCACAAGATTTTAGTTTAAACAATTTTTTTTTCAAAAAAATAAATCATGTCCTTCAAAGAAGAAAAACTTTGAGTTTTGTCACTGTTCAATTCCAACACCTTGTGCTGTTCCACAGCAACCTGCTCAGCACCAGAGAATACATATCTTCTATTTATAAGTGAAGTGTAACGTTCCTTCCTGGAATCACTGTGTAACCTTCTCCCTGCAGGGACATTTTGTCCACTGCTAATTAACCCATTCATGTTGTCACACTGGTTAACTATACAGTTAGTATTCCCATTACTATCTATAAGTTGACCACTGGTGTCCGGTCTTTCCCCTGAAGGTCTGAACAAATTGTTAAAAGGCTGCATGGTCTTTCTAGAGTCATAATGTCCCCCACAAGTTGCTCAAATCACTCCCGATTCCCCCGGGACATTATGGATATTTAAATTGACAGTACCTGGATTATAAGTTGTGCTTGATGTGGTAAAAAAGCTTTCCTGCATCTGTAGTTGATTTTTAGAGTGAACAGTCCCTTCAGAAAGATGCCTTCTCTTTGGTATGGCTCCATATCATTCGCCTTCTCTTCCTGGTATGCGGTTTGCTTCACCGCTGCTGTCGTCATGAAGTCCTGCCTCTTCATTGGTTAATTTGACTGTCAGCAAACCGCTCAGTCTTTCTACTGGTTCTAAATGGCCAGCATCCTTGGCAATGGATTTGAAACTACTCGTGAAGCTGGAAAAAAGCATTGACCAGCCACTGTAGTCCTCCCTTTAATTCGGAGACTTCATGTTTTAGGGTACTCAATTCGGAATTCTCCTCGGGGCTAGTCGTATGGTTGACTTGCCCTTGAGCCTCCCTGTTTTGTTCTCCATGTGTCTCCATATTGAATAAACCCGGAATGTGGGTGTAAAAATCAAACCAAAAACTGAAAACACCCAAAAAGTAAAACAGCTGTAAAACCAAAAATATCCAGGCTGTAATCCAGAAAAAGGGGTTCAACTGTCTGTAATACAAGTTTATTAAGTGCTTTCTGCTATGCACAGCATAGCCTTCATCAGAATACATTACAAACCAGATAATGCTTCATTTAATAGAATTCATCGACCAATCACAAAGATAAAACAATTAACAAGAGAATCATCCACCCCTACATTACCCATTAACTTTTAAAAACATATTGTAGATTTGTATTCCACACAAAAACAGTGGTCAATTCATCACTGGAAACATGCTCTGTAAAAGAACTTTTCAAAATTCATCACTAACTATGAGAACATTGTTCATTTCTTATTTATTCTTTCCTGCAGAACTGGGACCATGGAAATACTTTCATTTAGCCCTGGGGGAAACATAGCTGCTGCTCTTATTTGCCGTTGTGTTTCTTTTTTCTTTAGTGTATTTTTCCAGTCTCCCCCTCTTGGATTTAATTTCACCTGCTCCACAATTCCAAATGAAAATTTTGTGAAAGGTGCACATGTTGAAGAATGTTTGTATAGTGCACTTGTTGTTTTTTTATTTTTGATGTCATTAACATGCTCATACATCCTACTTTTAAGTGACCGTTCTGTTTTTCCTAAATAGAATGCTGTGCATGAGTTGCACAGAGCTATGTATACAACACCTTTAGTCAAGCAATTCCCATTTACAAACACTACTTTGCTGTTCAGCCTATTATGTAGAACTACAGATTGTTCTTTATGTATATAACAACATTGTCTACACATTCCACATGGTCTAGTGCCCCTACTGTTCACCTTTCTAGATTCTATCTTGCATTCAAGAAGGCTCTTAATATTGTCCCCTGTCTTGTTAACAAATCTAGGACCCTCTCCCAACTTCTTATATATTTCTTGGTTAGTTTTGAAAATTGTGCAGTTCTTGTTAATAATTCCCCTAAAATCCTTATTTGTGGAGTTATACTCAAGTACACAGGCCCTTTTGTATTTCTCATTTTCCTTGCTCCTTTCCACATTGTTATTTTGTAATCCTACCCCTAATAAGGGGAGATAGTCAATGCCCCACTTATACTGTACTTCTGAAATAATTTCCTCAACCATCTGTTTGGGGTAACCTCTCTCTTCAAACATGCACTGTAGTTCTTCTTGAATGCAAGATTGAATCTAGAAAGGTGAACAGTAGGGGCACTAGACCATGTGGAATGTGTAGACAATGTTGTTATATACATAAAGAACAATCTGTAGTTATACATAATAGGCTGAACAGCAAAGTAGTGTTTGTAAATGGGAATTGCTTGACTAAAGGTGTTGTATACATAGTTCTGTGCAACTCATACACAGCATTCTACTTAGGAAAAACAGAACAGTCACTTAAAAGTAGGATGTATGAGCATGTTAATGACATCAAAAATAAAAAAAAAAACAAGTGCACTATACAAACATTCTTCAACATGTGCATCTTTCACAAAATTTTCATTTGGAATTGTGGAGCAGGTGAAATTAAATCCAAGAGGGGGAGACTGGAAAAATACACTAAAGAAAAAAGAAACACAATGGCAAATAAGAATAGCAGCTATGTTTCCCCCAGGGCTAAATGAAAGTATTTCCATGGTCCCAGTTCTGCAGGAAAGAATAAATAAGAAATAAACACTATTCTCATAGTTAGTGATGAATTTTGAAAGGTTCTTTTACAGAGCATGTTTCCAGTGATGAATTGACCACTGTTTTTGTATGGAATACAAATCTACAATATGTTTTTAAAAGTTAATGGGTAATGCAGGGGGGGTGATTCTCTTGTTAATTGTTTTATCTTTGTGATTGATCGATGAATTCTATTTAATGAAGCATTATGTGGTTTGTAATGTATTCTGATGAAGGCTATGCTGTGCATAGCCGAAAGCGCTTAATAAACTTGTATTATAGACAGTTAACCCTTTTTTCTGGATTACAGCCTAGATATTTTTGGCTTTACAATGCAATTGCCAGACCACAATGCTCTTAAAAAGTTTTGAAATGCAGCCCAGTAATTTTTATTTTTATCACATATAAAGAAATATATGACATCAATCTGCTTTTAATTTTTTTACATCTCCAAAATGTTGATCCATTAGTTTTATACATTTTTATTTTATATGGAGTAATATAAATTATATGTATCTATTTCCATGTATATTTTTTCCAAAAATGTTCAAAGAAGTTAGTGCAATTGAATTTAAGATTAATTCCTTACATTTCTCATTATCAATATTTTTAATATTACAATGGTTAATAAAATCCCAGTATTTAATATTTAAATTATACTCATAATTTAATAATAATTTAATTTTGATAAAAGTGGTTTTATATCTCTGTGCCCATTAGTAATAACTAAAAAAATATTCTAACATTTTAGGATAGATATTCTTGGGGATTTAATAAACTCCATGAAGAGCCTACACGGAGTTTATGTGTTTGCATGATAAGCAGCAGATCTAACTGCATATGCATGCCACGCATCGCACTTACATGAATACAAGTAACGTTTCTATGGCCAGCAACAGTGTTGTCAGCCAGGAAACCATGCAGAGGAGCACAGACACAAAGGGAATATGTATACATGTTTGCCTACAGGCAGACTTCCTCTGCAAGATTGCGTGGACAGCAATAATGATTACCAGATGTGAAATTACTGCAATGACTGCAGCAAGAACACATTACAGAAAAGTGTACTCAGTGCAATGTCCACTACAACAGGTTTTTGCATAATGAAATATTGTACATTGGGATGATCAGCAAGTACAAATACAATGCAACATTAATACACTAGGCAGGGAAAGTATGCTGATTAAAAGGGCCACAGACATAAATGTTAGGAATGAAGAAAGAGTAAGAGGGCATGTATAATATGGCAATGTACACAAGCTAGGATATGTCAATACATGTACACTTCCAAGTCAAGTCAGTACCATAACATTAAGCACATATGTGCAAAGCACAATACTTACTGCTGTTTACACCTCCTGTGTGAGTATATATTCATATCATCACATATGATAGTATATGTGTTTTTCTATTTTTGTATATGATAGTATGTATATATGTGACTGTCAGACAAGGGTACATGTCAGTGTAGATGAATGGTTGTGATGTAAACATCGCTGACTGGAGAGAACATTTAACAAGGATGTTATATACAATAGGGGGAATGTGCATGTTGTGAAGATCTTCAAACTGACATGCTTGAATATGACTGAAATGTCAGCATACCTCACAAACAATTATGGAGAAATAAGCAACAGACTCGTGGACAATTGCTGACAGAAGCAGGCACAATCATAGGATCATAGGAAGTTACTAGGCTATTGGCCCTGAGGCCCTTACAAGCCTAGCCAAGAATTTAGCCCATGTACCGATATGTTAGCACCAGATGCCCCTGTCCAGCAGGGACACAGGCGGAATCCCAGGGGTGTATTTTCTGTTCCCCATCCAGTTATCCAGGTTGTGAATAAAAAGGGTTAATGAGGTGCTCTGCTTCACATGGAGAGAGAGTCTGTTCCACAGAAGGGAAGAGTCTCTGGGACACAAATCTGTCCTACCAACAAGTCCTATTGATGTCACAATCCAAGTTGAGGTTTCAAGTGTGGGTTACTCAAGTGGAGCTTGACTTGCAGATATGCAGCAGTCCCATCAAGGTGAGGTCTGAGATTGCTTTGTGTGCCAGACAGAGGTCACCTCTGAGGAGTCTGTATGAGACTGAGTAGCTGGACAGGACTTTTAGCCTATCTGTGTAGGATATATGTTTGAGGCCCTGAATTCTCCTGGTGAGGAAACTCTGTGGTCTCTCCAGCTGCTGCATGTGCTTTGTGTGGTACATGCCGAAAATGGCATTGTACTCAATAATGGGGTCTATGCCAAAAAGGGCATTGTATTCAATAATGGGTCTTATAAGGGAGGAATACAGGAATGTTATGATCTCCTTTTTCCTGGATGAGATACTCTTACTAATGAGGTGGACCATGTAGACAGCTTTGTGTATAATGGAGGCAATATGGTGGTCAAAAGTCAGTTTGCTATCAACCTGGGTGCCCAAGTCCCTCACAACTGATTGCATGCTTTGGACATAGTTATTAATGTGATAATTTGTAGGAATGTCACTCTCCCTAAAGTGGATGATGATGATGCATTTTTTGGCATTCAATTTGAGGCCATTTTTCTGGCATCAGTCATTTGTTTGGGTGAGACCCTCTTGGAGGATGTCCATATCACTAGGGGAATTGATGACAGTGCCCAGCTTGCAGTCATCTGCAAACCTGGTCAGCCATAGCCCACTGGTTTTGGCCTTTACCAAAGAAAATTATATCCCAAACAACAGAGGCCCCAAGACCGATCCCTGGGGTACACAGCTCATTACAAGTCTACTGCTTGAGGTGGCTTCCCCTATTTAGACTAGGAGGGTTCTGCCAGTGAGCCAGTTTGCTACCCATCTGGTAACATATGGATTCATGCCTAGTTGAGAGAGTTTATCTATTATACCCAATTGGGGAATAGTAGCGAAAACTTTGGCCATGTCACGTTATGTGGTGTGCACCATCTTCCCTTCTCCATGACTTTGGTGACTGTCTCAAAGAATTCAACCAAATTTAACAAGCAGGACCTCTCCTTGATGAAATCAAACTGTGCAGGACTGAGCGTTTGGAGGTTTCCAATGTCCTTGTTAAAGAGGTCCAGGACAATCCGCTCCATGGCCTTGCAGATCAGGCTAGTTAGGCTGACGGGTTTATAATTTTATGGATTGGTGGACGCTCCACCTTTGTGCAAAGGGATGACAGTGGCTGTCCTCCACTCAGCTGAGATGAAGCTGGTACTCAGGCTTTGGTTGAATAGGGTGCCTAATGGTGCTGCAGGTTCCTGTCTGAGTTCATGTAGGCTGCAGCATGGGATGTTATCGGGTCCCATGGAGGCTGTATTTTTTTGCCTTTGAGAGGGCAGTGATACGTTCCTTCCTTGAGATAAGGGGAGGGGGGTAGGTGCTGGGGATGTCCTGATTTACTGATGGGGGGACAGAGGGGTGAAGTTTTCACTGAATCTGTCTGCCAGCAGGTTGGCTATATCTATGGCATTTGTGTATGTGGTTTCCATGACCACCAGTTCTGAGCAGATCTCAATGCTTCCTTTGATATTGCAGACATGTGAAGAAGGCCTTATGATTGTCTTTAGTAGATGTGTCCAGTTTAAAATCAAAGTTTGCTTTGGTGGATTTCACTAGTTCTCTTATTTGCTTGTTCAGGCTAAGAGGAGATTGCTTCCAATTAGGCACCTTCTCTTTCTTGGTCCTGAACAGCAATTTTTTCCTTTTATTATAGACTTTATTTATTACATATGTCCACCAGACAGGTTTACTCTTCCTTGAGGAAGAGGATTTTGTCATGTCGGACATTCCTGATTCCATGCAGCTATATAAATGCTCATATAGTACTCTGGTGTAGGTTTGGATATATGCGCCAGTTTTTTTGGAGGAGGAGGGGTCTGTGAAGCTGTTTATACCTTTGTTCAGGAGGTTGTAATCAGCTTTTGGAAGCTGACCCTAGCTGGGTGGTGGTCGGGGGAGATGGTGACTTTGAAAGTGACCGCTTTGTGGTCAGATCTTACCAGGGAGGATGACACTGTAGGGATGCTGAAGTGGTTACTCATGTTGGTTAATACCAAGTACAAGATATTTTCAGCTCTTGTGGGGGTGTCGACCAGCTGGTGCAAGGCATTTGCATTGATGACATCAAGAAATCTCTGGGCATTTGTGTTTTGGCATGAGTAGTTTTTGCAATCTATGGTTGGATAGTTAAAGTCGCCCAAGATCAGGGTAAAGGGTTGAATCTTGATAGATTCAAAGAGGTCCAGATAGGTGGTGTGGGCATCTTGAGTCAAAGCTGGGGGCCTATAGCTAGCTATGATTTGAATAGGGGTCTTGCCAATGGTTAACTGCACCTGGAGTGTCTCTTGTGCATCATACTGTTTGACCAGTCTGGAGGTGTGTATGTCTTTTATATATATTGCAACTCCACATCCTTTTGCTTTGCTGCCCACCATTTGGGGTCTGAATGTATGATGGGATGAGTAACCTGGTATGGTTGGGGTGCTCTCCGCAACTTTGAGCCAGGTTTCTGTGACTGCACAAATGTCAGTATCTTCCAGGTTTAAGAATGCTTGCAATGAGTGCAGCATGACCTTTAATTTGCATTTTGATGACAAAGTCATGTTGGTAGTTTTGACCTCATGGCATTGCAGAAAACAGGCACTATGGGGGAGCCAAGAGCATTTGCCAGAAGCCTGAAGCCCAAGGGAGGCAGACGCAGGCCATCTCTGGCAAAGCATTATGGTTTTTCAATCATGTCTTCCCCGGCTGTCAGGTATGAGATCCCCTTGAAATGGCACCAGAAACTAAGCCAATTGTTAAAGTCAATCATTTTCTGTTTGTATTCTGGTATCATTCTGTGTGACGGCAGAAAGCTGCTTAAGGCTAGGAATATATCTGCCTGCGACACATACTCAGTGAGCTCGATCATCTCTCTCTTTATATAGTCCAGGAAGGTACGTCTCAAGTCATTCACACCAACATGGACTATGACAGAGTCATAACAGTACCTGTTGTTGACAGACTTGAGTGCATGGGTGATATGGTGGATTCTGGTACCTGACAAGCAACTAACTGTGACTGTCTCCTTATCCAGCCTGGCGAGGAGCACATCTGTGTGTCTCACAATGAAGTCTCCTATGGCTAATATGTTGTGCTTATGTTTAGGCCTTGGTGGTTGTGAGACACAGGTGTGTGGACTATGTGTGGTGTGTGGTGTGGTGGGCAGTGGAGTTTGCGTGTGCTTTTCCCTTGGAGGTCTCTTTTGTTTGGGTATGTTTTTGTTGAAGACCTTCACATATGTGGGTCTGTATTATGTAAGTGTGGGTGGTGTTTGAGGTGTAGTGATTGTGCTGACAGCCTTCTCAGTGCCAGATATACTGGCTTGTGAGGGAGAGAGCACAGACTCTAGATCTTAATGTAATTGCATCTCTCACAAATTGTGTTCCTAGGTGGTAGTAGTAGATGGTTGTCATTGCACATGAGGCAGTTCCTACACTGTCTCAGGATACCCATATCAACCAGACTGGCAGGAGAAAGTGTAGGAAATTGTCCATCCATATTTGTCAGAATCTTAGGGAAACAGGCCAGAGATAGCTAAGTGGGTAAAGAGTGGAAGGTCTCAAAGTAGTACTATTAATCAGAAACAATTTTAAAATATTAACAATATTAATCTGTGATATTGCCAGAATATGTGAGTCTAGGTTATTATACATGTTCTGCAGGAACAGATGTGTACAACTATAATGATGATAAGTCATCACCCATTTTCCAAAAATAAATGTCTTTGGAAGGGTTAGGTGGGACAGTGATACACCTGGAGTTGAATCTAGGAGCAATTCTGGTCATCTGAGAGGTTTGCATGACACATAAGCCACAAGTCACACCTGCAAGAATCAAACCCACACCAACAATGGTAATGATCTCTGTGTTTATAGGATGCAACACATAAATGCATACCATACATGCATATTGTACAACACCTTGAAGGGAAGTCTACACTGTCAATTCCTAATAGGTCTGCATACCAAAGAATAGTTCTGTATGTGCAACAAGATGTGTGAAACTTACTGTGCCAAATGTAATACATTTCATTACAGTATCCCTGGCTGACACAGGTATCGGCCATAAGGATTACAAACAACAAACTATTATGAGCAGATACACAGTTGGGTATTACATGCATGCATGTGCCACATGTAATAGCAGTGGATATTGTCTGAAGCATCTGCAGTTAAGAAGTGGTGTGTTATAGTGAATGGTACAGCAGTATGTGACACTGATGGTAAAGCATCAGCTATGGCCATGTGCACAGAATCTACAGCAGTGCAAAGTCTACCATCACTAAGTGAGGAAGTTGTCACTGTATTATTGTTCACATACCAAACAATACATGGAGCAAACTGTGGAATCACATGTCAGACCTCAAGACATGTGCCACACAATCACTGTCAAAAAGACATTGGCAATGAAAATGTTATACTGACATGAAATCCTGACATGCATGCATGCATATGTGTTCACGAAAACTATCAAGTGGTAATACTGATATGATGTACTGCTATGTCTGTGATGCTGTACAGTGACAATATAACTGTACCTAGGATACAATTAGTCTTCATGGTTTCATAGGAGGGTACTAGGCTAATGTACCAAGATGACATAAAATCCTCGCCATATTTAACATGACTTTCACAAATTTAAATAGCTATGCGAATAACATTCACACATTTATAAACCCATGCTATGTTATCTTACACCAGCTATCTCTATCCATAAGTGACATGAATACAATTACCATTAACCACCCATTGATATACAATTACCATTACCACCCACTGATGTACAATTACCATTACCCATCCATTGATGTTGACATAATGGCTAAGGTGTTTACTTTCAGGCACAAAGTCCAGGGTTTGATTCTCACATGGGGTAACTGGCTAGGCTTAAAATGGCCCATAAAGGCAGTCAGAGGTAATCTATGAACCTATTGATGTACAATTACCATTAACCATCCATTGATGTAGGCTGCACTTGAGTAGGATCAGGAAAGGCCTTTACTCTATGTGAATGACAAGCTTGTTCCAGAGAAGGTGTAGTATCTGAAAGATGTTTCTATTTCTCCAACATCATTTATTATCTCAGAGACTATGTTAACATCCTTGAAACAAATGACTCTCATACAGTTAGCTTTAACAGCGTGTAAAATTTCCATCATGGCCCGGATTGTAGAATGCCATGTAGGGCAGACACAAAGTATCCATTAGTAGACTGTAGGGGAAAGAACACAGTAATATGCCTTTCAATCGTTCCATGTAGAACATGTCTTTTACACCCTGTATCTTCACTTTGCAAACTCTCTGGTGTTGCTCCAGATGTTGCATATGTGTGGTGAGTTACATGAAAAAGAGTGCATTGTTCTCAATTATTGTTGTGATGAGGGACAAGTACAATGGAATTATAAAGTCTTTTGATCTGGATGAAATGCCCATACTTATGAGTTGTGCCACATAGATGTAATTTGTCACCACTGTAGACACATGGTGGTCAAAGTTCCAATTACTATCTACACGAGTACCCAGATCATGCACTACTGGGTTCACTCATTGAGGTGCAGTGTCTATATTGTAATAAGCTTGGATATTTGCTTTAGAAAATACAATAATTATACTTTTTGGGACATGTTAGTGTGTTTCCATGACTCTGGTACCCTTCATTTGTGTGCGTTAATACTTTTTGTAGTATGTCAATACCATTGATAGATTCAAGGATTGTCCACAATTTGCAGTCATCCACAAATTTGTTTGGACCAAGGCTGTATAAGCTTGCCTTGACTTCTGTGAATCAAATACCAAACAGGAAAGGGTGTAGTTTAGGACCCTGTGATACTGCACTCTTCAATGGCCTCTTGCTATAGGTGACTTCATGCTTTGACAGTATGTGTCCTGTTAGTGATCCATTGTGCTATCCACTAAGTGATATACTGGATTATGGCCAGTTGAGATAGTTTCTTTGTAATACCCAAGTGTGGAACTGTGTCAAATGCCTTGGCCAGGTCAAGTTACGTGGGATGCACATTCTGTCCCTCATCCATGGCCATGATGACCATCTCAAAGAAGTAAACAAGATTTAACAGACATGATCTAGCCCTAACAAATAAAACATGAGCTGGTTACACAGTTGAGAGACTACATATGTCCTTTTTGATAAGGTCCATACTGTTTCTTTCCATTGGCTTATACATGAGGCCAGTCAGACTTGTGGGCCAATAATTACCCGTCTCAGGTGATGGCCCCTCCTTGTTCAGACAGATGACTGTTGCTATCCACCATTTTTCCAGGAAATAGCATGTCTGGAGGCTGTGGTTAAGTAGAGATACAAGTGTGTTGCTAGGTCATGTTTTAAATTATTGATAAAGCAACATGGGATGTTGTCAGGGCTCATTGATGCCATGTTTTTAGCCTTAGAGAGTGCACAGATGAGGCTGCTCTCTTGAAAAAATATACTGAATAATGTATCTATGTATGTATACATTGTGTGACAAGCAGTAGGGTCGGGGTGAAGTTTGATCCAAATCTGTTAGCTAGCAGGCTGTCTATTGCCTCCAGTTGACTACTGACCCATTATAGAGTACAACGCCCCTTTTGGTATATACCTCACAAGACATCTACAATAACTGGAAAGGCCACAGAAATACCTCACAAAGAGGATTACCGGCCTCAAACAGATGCCCTACGCAGACCATCTCAAAGCACTCCAGCTTTACTCTGTTGCATATCGCCTACTCAGAGGCGATCTCTGCCTAACATACAAAGCTATGTCAAACCCAGAGCTGTTGGACATGCTCCACATAAAGAAATCCCAATCCCTCTGAGCTACATGCTCTAGGGATCTAAACCTTGTCACCACCATAAACAGAACATGCTGGAGGGATAGATTCTTGTCTCAGAGACTTCACATACTCTGGAACAAGCTACCATCTATATTAAACAAAGCTCCTCATTAGCACTCTTCAAGAAAAATCTTGATGATTGGATGGGAGATAGGAAATTCACCCCGGGGATCACTTCTGTGGCTCTGCTTGACAGGGGCACAGGAAAATAATTTTCTTGGGTGGCAAAAGACAGGGTACTGTTTGGCTAGGCTTATATAGGCCCTAGGGCCAATGGCCTAGTACCTACCTATGAACCTATGAACCAATCACAACCATGTGTGTACATAGCTGTGTATTCCCCTTAAGTTTCTGTTATCATCAATATCATCAGTCCCCTTTTTCCCATTTTTTACATAGGGTCAGGGAATCGTGTTAACTGTTACCATCTCTCTCGATTCAATGCCGCAATCCTGCCTTCTTCGACACTCATGCCTGACTGTTGCAGATCTTCTTTCATGCAATCCATCCACCTCTTTGCTGGATATCCTCGTTTCCTCTTACCTTCTTCCTGTCTGTCCCAAATTTCTCCACCAGATTGTCTTCTGCTTTCCTGCATATATCCAAACCACCATAATCTGTTCTCTTTGATCTTTTCTGCAATTGGAACTACTTTGGCTTCTGCTCTTATGTCCTAATTTTTGTCCCACAGAATGCATCCTACCACCCTTCTCAGGCACTTCATTTCCATCACTCCATCACCTCTAGCTTCTTCATCTGCTCTGCCTATACTGCCCAGGTTTCTGTACCATACAGTAGTACTGATCACACCACTGTCTTGTACACCTTACTTTTCGGCTTCCTTGGCATTCTTCTGTCATAGACTATAACTGCCACTCTATGCCAGTTGGCTGCAGCCCCTCTGATTCTAGCTTTGACCTCTACATTCACACTTCCCTTCTCCTCAACACCCATCCCAGATACATGAAGCTATTTACCTGTTCCACTATCTTCTCTTCTGTCTCAATTCACAGCTTCTTCAGATTTCCCTTATTTACTGCCATTACCTCTGTCTTATCTGTGCTTAATTTCATCACATGTGCCTTCAGTTTTGTATTCCATTGCTCTATACTTTGCTGGAGTTCTTGCTCACAGTCTGTCTGTAATGACACATCATCTGTGTACAGCAACTTTGTTGATCTGTCCCCTCCAACCTGTTTGCTAATTCTCCAGTCATTTGGGATGTGCTTTTCTCTCAACACAGCTATGAGTGCCCCCTGGAGCTTTTTCTCCCCTAACTCACCCAGCATCTTTATCATATCTGCTGTGATCTCATCAGAGCCTGCTGCTTTCCCTGACTTAATTTTCCTTACTGCTATTCTTACTTCTTCTAGGGTGGGCTCCTCTTCTTCTCTTATCGTAGCCTGTGTCTGGGGCAGTACAGCTTCTGTGGGGTTTTCTTCATTTAGAAGCTGCTGGAAGTACTCCTTCCATCTGCCTTTGATGTCTTGTGGACTAGTGAGCAGGTTGTTGCTGCCATCCCCCATGAAGGGTGCCTGACTCTCTTCTTTATTTTCTGTCTTTGTCTTGCAACCTGATAAGTTTCTTTGTGCCACCTAATGAGTCACTTTACAGACATTGGTAGAGTGCCTCTAATGCCCTATTCTTTGCTAATGCAACTCCTTTCTTAGCTTCTTTGTTAACCAACCAGCATTCCTTCCTTTACGTATTCCGCTTGAGCTTTTGTAATTACTTAAAAAAGATTTGTGACAACACTGCCAAATACAACCTTGGACATACATCACATGACAAACAGTGGAACTGTTGACACAGTCGTACAACTCCACCTAGTTCCCATCATTACATCAGATGCACATCACATTCCTATATGTTTATCATTCGAAAGGTGTGTGGGAGGGGTTGGATATTATATCTGGGCACATTACAAATGGGGTGGATGTGCTGAATGCAGAACAGTTGACAATACAAATTCTGACAGTTACACAATGCTGCTGGGCAACATCTGAATAATCCCCTTGTGAATTGCATCACAATTGTGCATATAATGAATTCCCCAAGACTGCAATTGAATCTGACCTGGTTTTATATTTGTGTATATAACAGCATTACAATATGTGGACGAAACAAGGCGTATGTGCCCATGTAGTTAGCATGATGTAATATAGCCGTATGTCACATAGCATTTCATGATTGTAGGTATACACATGTACACATGTGCTATACCTCAAGTGTCACTGTGATGGTTGAATGAGAAATGTGTAGAATGTTAATATACTACACTACAAGAACACATGCCTGTGGCATGTGGATGACAGCAACACTGACATGTGCAATCTTCATAGGGTCATAGGACATTACTAGGCTAATGGCCAACATCACATAAAATTCTAGCCATTAGTATATTATTTAAACCAAAATCATCATATCCATATGATGGTAGATAGCAGGGTTACATGCATATGTGGTATGTGTGGGATTGCATTACATACTGCCTCTGAATATTAGGGGTGTCAGTGTATACAAACTAGATTCCATACAATGCAACAGTAGCACCACCACAGATGTCTGACTTTAAACAAGCACAGTACACTTTATAGAGTATCACAGCATCAGTGTATGCTGAGAAGAAGATGTTGGGAGGAATGTGTCACATAAATGTGGATTCACATCTTGGTGTAAGATTGTCTACCCACTCATATTTGAATGAACATATACACACACATAGTCTGCTGAGAGATTAGAACCACAAACTATCTACCTACACAAGCCAGAGAACTCGGTAGTTAGCACTCGTGCCAACACAGAATCTGAGTGGAATACTATCAGAGTGAACTTTAGAGGGGATCACATCATAAGTGTATGTTTATAATAGGAAATGGACAGGAGTGCATGACATAGTTGTAGTCTCACATGCAGTTTTAAAATTGTGTCCAGACTAATAGTAGAATGAACACATACACACACAAGTTGACCACAGTGAGACTAGAAATTGTACCTAGCTATCTACAGAATACAGTACTCAATGCAAGCACCACAGCACAGGTCTGACTTTCATAGTGTCAGACAACAGTTTATAGCAGATAACACTATCAGTTTCTGGTGAGAAGATGGTGGTAGTAGGAGTGTCTCACATGCTGTTTGAAAATGGTGTCCAGAGTGAGACCTAAATGAACACAAAAACACACACAAGTTGACCGCAGTGAGATTAGAACTCCTACATAGCTATTTACATTAGCTATGGAACACAATACTTATCTCAAGCACTACTGCACAAGTCTGACTTTTGTACTGTCCCAGAACATATTATAGCAGATGTGACGACCAACCACTGGACCAGCAAATCAAGGAGACTCAATCCTCACCACTGGCAACAGTGGGGGAACATTATATTTGGCTGAAAGTGGTGGGATCACCACATCACATATTAGGATTCCATGGTGTGTATATTGAAATCCTGCAAGCCTGTAAACAGTGGTCGGTAAAGACAGTGTGTGTACTCTCAAGGAGTCACACAGTAGACATTCAGAGTTTCATATCACAATAATTGTATTTATTTTTTGTAGCTTAGTCAAGGAGAGCAGGCAGGGATGTCAGCAGAGGATTATGGCAAGCTAACAAGGAGCCAGTTGGTTGAGATGTGCCAAGCCAAAGGACTTGTGCATGCCAACCTGACTAAAGCAAGAATGATTGCAGCCTTAGTCACAGCTGCATCACAGACCAGCAACCAGGAGGACAACCAGACTGGCCTTGGGGATATACAACTCCCACAAAATGGACAGTTCAACTTTGCTTCAGAGGACTTAAAAATCTGTCTGGAGTTAAAGAGACTTGAACAGGAGGCCAAACGGTTGGAACTAAAATCAACAGACACTGCAGCATTTGGAGGCTGAAGAAAAGGAGAAACAGATGGCATTAGAATCAGCAGAGAGACTGAGACATCTGGAGGCCGAAGAAAATGAGAGACTGAGATGTTTGGAGGCTGAAGAAAATGAGAGGAAGAGGCAACATGAAAAGGAGATGCTGACTCTTCACCAGGGTCATGGAGGTAATGGGGAAGGGAATAACCGAACACCAGAAGCAATAAAGGTCTTCCACAATTTACAGAGGGTGATAATTTTGATAGTTTTATTCATATGTTTGAAAGTGTTTGCAAACAGTATAATGTAGACCAAGGGCTCTGGGTACGGTTCCTCATCACATTACTCCATGGCAAAGCTGTAACACCTGTTTCTAAATTGTCTGATACTGACTGCTTAAATTATAATACAGTTAAAATTACTTAAAGAGTGTTTTAAGTTAACATCTGAAGCATAGATGCAAGGCAGATGAAAGTGTGTGGAATATATTGCTGAACTAAGTACTTATTTTCATAGGTGTGTAAGTGGGTGTAGGTCACCACTTTTGAAGGGCTGGCAGACCTTTTGTTGAAGGAACAATGCCTTAGTACTTTACCTGAGAACATGATAATCTGGCTGACAAACACGGAATGCAATACCGCAGATGAGTTGGGGAAAAAAGCAAATCTATACCTAGCATGCAGGGCATCACTGCTCAGGAAAAGGATACCCAGTGCTGTTCTTGGGTATAAGGGAAACCATGGCAGCAGCCTAACCTGCCCCAACAGAGTCCACCAGTAACAGGGGAAGCCACTAGTTAAGGTACATAGCCACGATCAAGGATTAAATGTTTTAAATGTAACCAGTGCGGACATGTAGCATATAGATGTCCATGGAGGCAATGTGGGGAACAAAAGGTAGGGGAGCCAGCAAGTGGGAATGATAGAATGCCTGCAGTAAGTTGTCTGGGGACAATACAGGTACCAAACTACCACAAGAGGTTATATCCTATCTTAGTAGATGGGAAACAGGCCACTGCTAAGATAGACACAGCTTCTGACCTAACCATTGTGAAGTCTGCAATGGTTAAACAGGAGCACTATTTGCCTGGGCAGTCTACTCCAGTCAGAGCTTTAGGAGGGACCCCATTCCAAATACCTTTGGCTAGGGTTCATCTTGACTGGGAGGGTGGAAAAGGAAGGAAGCAAGCAAGTAGGTGGGTTTGATGATAAACCTGCAGATGTCTTGATAGGGAATGATTTTGATAAAAGTGTGCATGCAGTTACATGCAGTCAGGCTTGGAGACAAGCATGTGGGTCTGGTAGTTTGGGGGGAACCAGACAAACCACACACTTGAAGGCACGACTGGTGAGGTGGTAACTTCAGAGAGGGAGCTAACCTTTAGCAGTGAGACTGAAGGTGAGCCACAGCTACTGGTGGGCACTGATGTTACCTTGGACAGAGTGATTGTAAAGGCAGAGGGGAGCAGTAGCACCCAAGTTGACAGTGAGGCAGCGCTGTCAGAGGATACCATACTTCCTGTGGAAGGGGAGCTTTGAAGGGTTACAAGTCAGAGTTGAGACAGGCTCAGCTCTCAGACCCTACATTACAAGGCTTGAGGGATGTAGCCTGGGAGGCCCCTGATTCTCAAATAAAAGTTGAATCTGTACACTGGAACAAAGGGTTACTGTATAGAGATTGGACCCCTGAGAGAGGGCTAGAGGCTGAGGTAATACAGCAGGTAGTAGTACCCAGAGCCTACTGTCTGGCACTTCTAGCCATATCCAATGACATTCCCTTTGCAGGTCATATGGGCATAAAGCATACCAAGAGACGTATTATGCAGATATTTTATTGGCCTGGGATTTCCAGGTATGTAATAGGGTACTGCAGGACCTTTGAGCAGTACCAAAAAGTAAGCAAGGCAGGAGACAAGGTCAAAGCTCCTTTCATGCCTTTGCCTATGATTGAGGAACTGTTTCACAGGGAGACTACGGATATTGTAGGGCCTCTGAATACCCGAAGTTCCACAGGGAAGAATTATATCCCAGTGGTAATAGATTATGCTACCAGATACCCTGAGGTGGTGGCTCTGTCCTCCATTGAGGCAGAAAAGATGGAAAATGCATTGTTGGATATTTTCAGCAGGGTAGATTTCCCAAAAGAAATACTGACTGGCAGAGGTGCCAATTTCACATCAGAGCTATTGGCTTGTCTGTGGGAACACTGGTGTGTAAAGCACCTAAGACCACCCCTATCATCCCCAGACTAATGGTCTGGTAGAGTGGTTAAACTCTACACTAAAGACCATGCTACGGGCATTTGCAGTCCATTTCAAATATTTGCCCCATCTGTTGATTGCTTACAGAGAGGTGTCCCAGGAATTCACAGGTTTTTCACCCATTGAGGTGCTGTATGGCCATGAATGTGAATCCCACAAGAAGTCTATTGTACCATATGACCTAAACCTCAGATCAAGGCTCACGGAACTCATGGGCTTTGCCCAGGAGAACCTGACTGAAGCCCAACAGTAGAAAAAGGTCTGGTATGACAAGAATGCTCGAGCTAGAGAGCATGCTGTGGGGCAGCAGGTTATGGTTCTCATTCCTGTCAAACACAACAAGCTGCATGCAGCTTGGGAGGGACCGTTCAAAGTGGTAAGGAAGTCAGTGATGTTAAATACATGGTAAAACTGCATGGGTACAAACTGTACCATGTTAACATGATGAAACCTTACCGTGATAGAGAGGCCTCATGCTGTGTATTTCCAGTGGATGGCAGGAGGAGTCCGTGGGGGATCTGGTGACTGATCTCCTCAGTGAGGTTCAGACTGACACCTCAGTGGAATGGTAGCAATATCCCAGCAGCTATTCCCTACCCATGTTCGAGACATCTGATCAGTGTTACAGGAGTTTGGGGGCATGTTCACTGGGACACCAGGGTGTACCCACTTGGTGCAGCACCATGAGGATACAGGACCCATTTATAGAGTGCCGGAGAGAGTCAAATAGACTCTGAGGGAGGAGATACAGAAAATGCTGGAGCTGGGGGTAATCCAGGAGTCCAGCAGTCCCTGGGCCTCCCCAGTTGTGCTGGTACCAAAGAAGGTTGGCAGCACCAAGTTCTGTGTGGACTACAGGAAATTAAATAGTTACAAAGTCAGATGCTTACCCCATGCCTAGGACAGATGAAGCCCTAGAGCAGCTGGGTGGGGCTAAGTATCTTACCACTGTTGATCTTACCAAGGGCTACTGGCACTTGTCCTTGACTCACAACGCTAGACAGAGGTCAGCCTTTGCGACGCCTTTCGGCTTGTACAAGTTCACAGAGATGTCCTTTGGGATGAAAAATATCCCAGCGACTTTCCAGATGCTGGTAGATTGTATCCTCACAAGAGCAGGAGATTTTGCCCTTGCTTACGTGAATGATATTGCCATCTGCAGTCATTCCTGGCAGGAGCACCTTCAGCATGTCAGGGAGGTGCTGGGCAGACTACAGAGGGCAGGGTTGACCATTAAGCCCAGTAAGTGTTAGGTGGGTATGGCAGAGGTCTCCTACCTGGGACATAGAGTGGGGAGTGGCAAGATCAGACCAGAACCTGCCAAAGTGGAAGCCATTCAGGCATGGCCTGCCCCTGTTACCAAAAAGCAGGTGAGGGCATTCTAAGAGACAGCAGGGTACTATAGAAAGTTTGTACTGAATTATAGTAGCATAGCTGCTCCCCATAAGTTAGTGTGGACCCCAGCATGTGAGTAGACATCCCAGAAGCTTAAAGGAGATTTGGGAGGACCCCATGCATTATCCAGTCCAGATTACAGCAAAGAATTTGTTGTGCACGTGGATGCTTCAAACCATGGGGTGGGGCTGTACTCAGCCAGGTTTCCTCAGAGGGAGAAGTGCACCCAGTAGTACATCTCAGCTGTAGGCTCCAACCCAGGAAGGAATGCTATGCAACTGCAGAAAAAGAATGTCTAGCCATAGTATGGGCACTGCAGAAATTTCAGCCTTATCTGTATGGAAGGAAATTCACTGTAGTTACAGACCACAATCCCTTAACGTGGCTACAGTGAGCCAGCCAGTGAAATGCCAAGTTACTAAGGCAAAGCCTAGGGTTGCAGGCATATGATGTGACAATGCAGCACTGCAGTGGAGTTAGCGATGCCAATGCAGATGGGCTCTTAAGACAGGGGAGGGGGTAATGTATTCCCAGATAGGCTCATTCCTCTCAAGCAATGTTTCTGAAGGTTCACTTGAAAAACTAGTTTAGTCTTTGAAGGGGGAGGAAGTGTGATGAAAGGAGATACTGCCAGCACAGCTAGCTGGAATTTTGTAAATAATTATATGTCCTTGGTGAATATTAAAATAATTTATACAAGATACTTGTGTTACAAATGTATTACAAATTTATGTCATGTGTATATCAAACTCCTCTGTACAGATGTTTGTGTTGAAAAGGTATTTGTACAAGTACTGTGTTTAAAATGTGTCCACAGTGTTCCCTACAGGAAGAGAACAGGAATGTACATGCACTATTGTAACTGTTTAAATGTATAAATTTTAACAGTGAAAACTGGGATACAGAATATTAACTTCAGTCTAGTAAACTTTAGAAAAATATCTCAAATTAAATTACTTTATGGGATGCAATAAAGAGGCTACCTCTCAAGTTTTCAATGCAGCTGAAGACAAAGATTCTGTTCTAGGAAGCTTTCTGTATTGTTCTTGTAGTGAATTAATTGCTACTTTTGAAGCATAAAGGCTCCTTTGATCTTTTTAAAAAACAACTTCTTGTACATCTTAACAACTTCTGGCTCTGCTCTTGTACCAATCCAGACTAATCAACCTTCTACCTTCTACTATCATACTTCCTTATTTCAAAACTGCAATCTTTCTCTGTGATCACAAACGACCTAATGACTGTTCTCAAAAAAAAAAAAAAAAAAAAAGAAAATTGTATATGCACTAATATGTATGAAATGACCTGAAGGGAGTGTAGTTTTAAAAAGAATTAATGCCTTTCTCAATACGTAGATAGCACGATATGTTTTCTATTTCTTGATCTAGACTATTAAGTATGCATGGTAACTCAATGTCTATGTCACAGGAACTTATTGTAAATGTTCAATTTCTATAACCTTGTTTTAATCTGTGGGGCTTTTCTCCCCGGGCCTTCACTGAAAATGGAAATTATCCAGCTGGACTAGCCCGGTCAACAAATGTAAAATAAAATAAAAAAAAAATAAAATAAAAATAAAGGAATACAATTGTTTTATGACTTCTAGTATCTGCCAAAAATCTGTGGAAAAGCCCTTGTCTCTATCTTTTTACAAGTAGGTGGTAAATGCTGCCAGCTTCTAGCAATGGGGGTTTTGGCCTAGAAACTAGAAGTCAGATGACCATAAATTGTCATTCTGTAAGCTATCCCAGGAGTAACATTTTAGATATTAATTTGAGAAGTCTCTTAGTGAGACAGAGCATTCTGCATTCATTCTTGTACCTGACAACAACAATACGAACCATTCACCACATCTGCCTTGCTCTAATGAAGTAAGTTTCTAGGGAACAGTATAACTCTCTTAGATACAGTCAGGAATATAGTAAAGCGTAGTTTAGATGTTTTTCTTTATTTGTGTGAGCCTGTACTCCAATATCATTTTAAATATTTCCTATGATTTTTAAACTCTGATATCACTGTGAATATATATTTAGTATTGTCTTGTTCTTTTATTATTTATTATTAAATATATTTAAACCTTTCATTTGGGCTGATCTGTGTAGATATATTTAAGTTTTGAGAGTACCTGTATATTTATTTGGCAACACTTGTGTGGGCCACTCCTAATACCCTTGTTCTTGATCAAACTACCATTTGTATTAATATTAATATTACACAATAAGACTGGACACCCTTTGTTAAGGGCTCTAAAGTAGCTGATAAGGAGTGACTGGTGACAGTAATAACTACCTTATAGTCTGGACAGAAGGGGGCATAACTAATAAACTGCACCAGCCTTTTCCAGGTGTGTGTGTGTGTGTGTGTGTGTGTGTGTGTGTGTGTAAATTAGACCTCAAAGAGTGTGTGTCTGTGTCAGCTACTCGGGCAGGAAGACAAACCACTGGTTGGACAGAGAGGGTGCTGGAGGTCTTGGCTTGGTAACTCAGCTGAGATCTCAACTCTGTGCCAGTGGGGAGTCGTAATTGGGTATCTGGAGGAAGAGGAAGAAACCAGCCCCTGACTGACTGTGTGCTCTTAAGGGAAATTGCACTTGATGCAGAGAGCTGCATCTGGAAATACTGTGTGTGCAATTTTCATCCTCTCAGTGAATGTCCCCCACTGTTTCCAGTGGTAAGGATTGATCCTCCTTCATTACTGGTCCAGTGGAGGGTTGTCACAGCAGATAACACTGTCAGTGTATGTTGAGAAGATGATGTTTGGAGGGCTGTATGAATTTGATGTGTAGTCATGTATGAATGTAAAGCTTTTATCCTCAGTGAGACTTGAGTGTTGTCAATAGGGCACAGATTCATGCTGTCCTCACAATGCACACATGCAAGTTGATTGCAGTGAGCCTAGAACTCCTACCTAATTAGTTACACAAGCTAGAGAACACAGTACTTAATGCAAATGCCATGGCACAAGTCTGACTTTTATACGGTCGCAGGACACTGTACTGCAGATGACATCATCAGTGTATGTTCAGAAGAAGCTGTTGGGAGAGCTGTATGAACTTGCTGTGTAGTCATGAAGAATGTAAAACTTTGTTCTCTATGAATCTTGAGTGATGACAGTAGAACACAGAGTGCTCATACGACTACATACATACACAGTTACACATACAGGCCACACACAATTTGTCTGTTGTACAATTTGAACCCCTATTTACTCAAGCTGAAGAACACAGTAGCTAAAATTCATACCATCACTGAAGTCAAAACTGTATGATAAAAATACATGACAGTGAAAAACATTTTTCAGCATAGGTAGGAGTTTGGCTGTTATTGAATAAAATGATAAACGCGTGTTGTTTTGTTTCGTTTATAAGCTAGCTGAAGTGAATTCCACAATTTGGAACTGTATCATCAGTGACACACTCACCGCAGTGAAGGTTGTCTGAATTGTTGTTGTGTTTTCCTTCTCTCATACTAATCATTCATAGCTGCAAGCCATTAACAACTAATAGTGGTGTACAGCCTACACTATGTTTGCATCTGCAACATAAAAAGTCAAAAGTTTGGAATTCAGCAGTTATAATGAGTTCACAACTCGTACATATTCACTCTGTTCAGAGGGCTAAATCTACACTATAAAAAGGTAATATGTAGCTAGAGAACTTGAAGATAAGGAGACTTGCATATTTGGACAAAACAGAAGTTTTGTATTCCTTTGAATGTGATTTATCTGTAGAAAAGGCTTCTAATTTGGCTAAGGTATGCTTGTATTATTCAAGTGCATTACAGATTTTGTAAAATGTTACAAATCTATTTATATACCCAGGGGAAATGGAACTTTCATCTGTATGCACGTCCTCTACTTCACTATTGGCAGAGGCATTTTTGGCAGGCATTTACATTTCATAGATAGACAGGTTATAAACTTTCATCACAAGTATGCCCCATTTGGGATGTACCTCACAAGACACTTCCAACAGTTGGAAAGACCACAAAAGTACCTCACCAAGAGGATTACTGGTCTCAAGCATATGTCCTATGCAGCCCGACTGATAAAACTCCGGCTGTACTCAGTGGCATATCGCTTACTCTGAGGTGATCTCTGCCTGACTTACAAAGCGATGTCCAACTCAGAATTGATGAACATGCTCCACCTAAAGAAATCCAAGTCACTGCGAGCCATGAGATCTAGTGAGCTACACCTCGTCATAACAATAAATAGAACATGCTGGAGAGATAGATTCCTGTCACAGAGACTCCCCATGCTTTGGAACAAAATTCCAAATTACATCAGGCAGAGCTCCTCACTAACACTCTTCAAGAGAAACCTTGACGAGTGGATAGTTAACAGAAAATAGACCCCTGGGATCACTTCATTGGCTCTGCTTGACAGAGGATCAGTTAATTAATCAATGGGGCGGCGAAAGCCGACACAGTCTGGCTAGGCTTATAAATGCTCTTGGGCAAAAAGCCTAGGTAGCTATTAACCTATGAACCTAAGTATTATTTTTAAAATTTGATTTAACAGTATTCTATGCTGTTAGAGAGAAATGTAATGTGTGTGCCATTGACACAGGTGCTATGCTTCTGAGATGGCCCAAGGTGACCTCCAGGGGACTGGTGGGCACAGTGAGACGTGACTGCCAATCATAAATCAACTTTTATGTTGTAAATGTGTACACATCCTGATAATTGTACAGAAAGTATATATACAATTAATTCTGTGGTAATCCTTGGTTTGTACAAACCTACATTTGTTTGTTGTTTTGGGGGTGGGGGAGCCATCTACCATTCCATGCTGCAAGAATAAAAGTGTGTTTCAAGTGCTTTTCTATTGAAAATGTGTAGGCATCTTGATATTTCAGTGGGAAACATACTACATTACTTAAGTGGTATTCCTTGGTTTAGATAAACCTTAGATTATGTGTGAGGGGGAGGTGGGACCACCACATAACCTTCAGTTTTACTAAATGAAAAGTTGAGTTTCTAGTGCTTAATGTTGACAAATGTGTAGGTAAGCAAGATATTAGTTATATGATATTTATGTGATTTATCCTCTGTTTTATGTCACATAGGATTATGGCACCCAAGCTTACAAATCCACGTAACCCCCCCCCCCCCTTTAGTGACTCTGAACATGAAATGATAATTCAGGCTTTCAGGCACCATGGAGCCTTTCTGCTTGAGAGAGGATGTAGGGATATGGCTGCCAGAATGTAGATTTGGAACCAGTTAGTGAATGATGACAATGCAGTAGGCGCTCACAACAGGAATTATGATCAGGTGTGTCATCAGGCCACTGATATGATTTCATCAGCCTGGAGGAGGGCAGCTGCAGCTGCCCAAGAACAGCTAGCAGAGGGGGTGGTCCTGTTTCAGAGCCCCCACTGACACCAAATGAAGAGTTCCTGTCCACTGTCTCAGAGATCTAGACAGCTCCGTGGAAACTGCATATCATATGCTTGATGTTGGTGCTGATCTGGCTGGGAGGACAGGTGTGTCCCATGAGCAGCTTCCAGGCAAGCTTACATATAGCAAGTTTTATATTAGCTTGTATACTAAAATGTATAATTAGTTTAATACTTCCTGGGAAATTTATTTTTTTTGTACCTATTGATATGTTAATAGAGTTACACAATACAGTTGTTCAGTGCACATGCTCTGATGATGATGGTGGCCAAATGGAGGCACACTTGGGGAGTGCAGAGGTTGAATTTGACACTGAGGTTGTTACTCACTCATCCTCTGTATTTCCCTCAAACACAGTCAGTATGCCTACACATACCCATTCCACTTAGCCCTCAAATATTGGACAAGTTGAGGGTGACAAACTTGATCAGGGTAGTGTGGTTACTGCAGCTTCAATTCCAGTTGACTCTGGCTGTAGCCAAAGTGTGGGTGAGGTGCCACTCAGAAGGGTTAGTAGGGTGTTCATGGAGACCTGTTGTCCACACTCCACCTGATCCTGGTGTGTCATTACGTGACACTTGACGTATAGGGCCTCCACAGACATGTTTAAGGCTGTAGATGTGGCACAGGCTGATGTGCATGACTGGCTCTGCCATGTAGCCGATTCAATAGATCAGATGAATGACATGATGGAATAGGCAGTGTCTGTGATGGAACATCTGCTGGCAGGGGAAGGGATTCCATGTGGCTGTCAGCAGCATCACCTGCTGTTAACCAATGTGGCCGTGCCTGATTCCGCTCATGCAATGGCACTATTTCCACTGCTCAATCAGTGGTTGAGGTGCCCACACCCAGGCAGGGTAGGCTACAGGGTCGTGGACCTGGTTGTAGTCACAGCAAGAGCTTGTCCAGCAGACATCACTCATGTTCGGGTAGAACCAGCACATCTGTACTAGTGCAACTCTTGACAGAGCCAGTTCTCATGGCTGGGGGTGACAAAGATGAAGTTATACTTCTACCATGCATGGCGCACACCTATCTGACATGCCAGAATGTAGAGCTAGTACACAGCTCGCCTGTGTTCATGCAGCCACTCACACACACATTTCACATTGAGTGCCCATACAGACACACACAAATAACAGGTATATGAGGCATTTGCGAGGCTTGCAGGTCATTCTCTATCATTGGTCATTTGATAATTAGCTACATTTCTGCCTGCCTGTCTTTCTTACTCACACACACTCACTACTTTTTTGCCTGCCTTGGCCTCCTGTCCCCTCAAACAACACCCTGTGCAAATGATGATAACTGTGTTGTCTCCTTGTTTCTATCTTTGGATCTTTGGATTCAGAGATAAGTATGCATTTTTTTCTAATGTACAGGATGCGTAGCTGACCGAATGCCTAGTATATATATATATGTGTGTGTGTGTGTGTGTGTGTGTGTGTGTGTGTGTGTGTGTGTGTGTGTGTGTGTGTGTGTGTGTCTGTGTGTCTGTGTGTGTGTGTGGGGGGGGTGATGCTCTTTTGAAAATTGTACTGCTTTCTTGCTGCCATTTTTACTGTTGTAAATAATACCTTAAGATCGTTGATACATCAGTGCGGCTTATTGCTCCAGTTGTGAGAATATAGGGATAATTATAGACTTGGGAATGTTTTTTGCATTGTTTACATTTTTGACACATGAGGCCTATTAGCTGATAAACAGCAGTCATCTGTTGACATAAGTCAGTGCTGTCAAATTTTGATGTAATTGCTGGACAACTCACACACCTTCTAATTAGGTACATTTGCAAGAAATAGTATGCAAGTGTCTGCATATCATTTGTGTTCTTACCTATTTATTTTCCTGTTCCAGATTCATCAATTACCTTGATAGTCCTGCAGTTACAACTGTTCTAATTCAGAGCTGACTCTATGTGATGCTAGCAGGATGCAGCCATTACATGGGCAGGTAAAGGTTGTGAGCATTGCCTGGCATCAATTTTACTGTATATATGTATATGTGCACTGAAAAGGATGAAAGCTGTACCCTTTAGGTGGTCAGCATGTGTGCTAGTTGTTGACTCTGGGACAGGACAAGGGCATATTGTGCACCCCTACGTCTGTCTACACCCATAGCAGTTGCTCACTCCGCTTCCAAGTCCTCACCTGGATTTGGCTGTGGTGACCTTGCCAGTGGTGATGGAATGTGTGCTCCTTCCCCTTGGTATTCCTGTCGCAGCTGTTTCCTCAGGATAATATTGTGTAGGATAGCACAGCCAGTAAAAATGTCAGCAGAGGTACTGGACAGCAGCCTCCCCACCCCCACCCCCACACGATGTATAAAGGCAATGAAACCGTGATTTCAGCAGCCAAAACATGATATTTCTTGTTTGAGCATGTGCCTCATTATAGGATTCCTCTGTGGGTGTGGGTGCATTTCTGACAGGCGTCATCAGTCACGCATCACCCAGTAAATGGCCTTGTGGGATATCCCCCTGGAAAACCTCTGGTAGAGCTGAGAGTTGAGCCAGATATGGAAGTCATGGAAACTGCCAGGGTAGCCAGCACACTCATTCAGGATGATTCCCTTAGCATTACACACAACCTGGCAGTAAATGCAGTGAAAGCACTTTCTGTTTATACAGACCCTTCCCTGTTCCCTGGGTGGTGCTTTGATCTCAATGTGTGAGCAGTCTGTGGCACCCAGTACTTCAGGGAAGTGTGCTATGGGGTAAAAATCCTGCATTATTGTATCTCTATCCTCAGGTTAAGGGGAAAATATATCTAGTCAATGGCATGCTGTAGCATAGCATTCAGGAATTTATATAGAATCCTGGATGCTGATGCCTGTGACACCCTCAGCATATCCCTGTTGGCCTCTGGAGGGTTTCTGTGCTAAAATTCTAAGTGCTATACATAATTTGGTGTCCACGGGTATTGGTAACCCTCGGTTTGCCCTTATTCTCAGTTCAGGATGACAGAGGTTGAAAGTTCCTGTAGTGTGTCTCTATCCAACCTATAATGCTCTACTATTTCCAACTCATGCAGACCACGAGAAGTTAAATAGAGAGTCTAAATACCCTCTCCTTCTTGGTTGAAGTCTATTAGCACCAGCACAAAGTTCAGTCTGTTGCACAACAAATGCACAACAGCAGCCCCTAACACTCTTTCCGTGTATTGTAGTTTCTGTAGCTATATCACAATAGGTTTTGGAATTCCAGGCCAAAACGTAGATTGAGTGTACACAGTTGCTTTATAGCTTGTTAAATAGCTCCTCCATCTTGGATTGGTTGATTAGTGCACAAGTCAGCTGCTTATGCTGTAATTAGTATGTCACAATGTTTACCATGTACAGCTGCTTACTGAATACAAATCAGCATGCTACAGGTTTAGCGAGCCATGTAGGGTTTATTAAAATCAGTTCATTCTTAATATTGTCTTGCATTAAATTCTTTTTTATCTAAATATATTTTAATTCAATTTAATAGTATTTAATTTATTTATATTATAATTACTCATTATTTTATCCATTTCTAAATGTCATAACCATTTAAACAATTAAACCAATATAAAAGATTAAGATTTTCTAACTACAGTGGAAATATGATAATCAAAGGACAGGGACTCAGTCATCATGGTGCCTGGATCTCTAAAGACAACATTATTCTTAAGGGTTGTATCATCTATGTAATATAATGAGGAATTATTTATTTCACCAAAGTGGTCCACACTGCAGTTTTGACAATTTGAGATCTTTATACTTGCACTAGTTGTTTGGATAATCCAATCCACCTTGGAGCACCTTCAGATTTGCGGATGTTTAGATAACAACCCCTAGTTTACAGTTGTCAGTGAATTTTGTTAAAGACCTGAGATATTAGTTTGTAGATCAGAGAACCTCAGAGGTGACCTCTGTCTGGCATACAAGGCGATCTCGGACCCGCCTTGATGGGACTGCTGCATATCCGCAAGTCAAGCTCCACTTGAGTAACCCACACGTGCGGCCTCAATCTGGTCTGTGACATCAATAGGACTTCTTGGTGGGACAGATATGTGTCCCAGAGACTCCCCCATCTGTGGAACAGACTCTCTCTCCATGTCAAGCAGAGTACCTCTATACCCCTTTTTACGTGCAACCTGGATAACTGGATGGGAAACATAAAACACATCCTTGGGATTCCACCCATGTCTCTGCTGGACAGGGGCATCGGGTGATGACTTGTCTAAACATGGGCTAAACTCTTGTCTAGGCTTATGAGGGCCTCAGGGCAAATAGCCTAGTAACTTCCTATGCTACTATGAACCCCATTTTTGTGACATTTTGACTTACTGATGTGGCACCTGCAACTCTAACATGTTCTGTCCAATACCCAATTTGCTTTCCATCTTATTACACAGAGTTTAATGCTTATATTTACCAGTCTGTCAATGATATCTGCATGAAGGAGAGTACAGAATGCTTGGCCATGTCCAAGTATGCCATATGCAGGTCAAAACTACCATCACCTTCTTAAGTTACCCTTTCAAAGCTGTATAAAAGGTTAAAAGTATATGACTTTCTTTTGACAAAGCCAAATAGATGTGAATCCAGTGCTAAGATATTATCAAAGTCTAGATTTAAGAGATCAGAAATGACATGTTTGTTGATTCACAAGCAGGCCTGATAAGATTAATGCCTATAATAATATGGATTGACAGTTGGACCTCTCTTATACAGGGTCATCATGCTGACTATTCTCCAGGCTTCAGGTGTAATGCTGAGTTTAGAAAGGTTTAGTAGAGGTTCTAATAAGCCATAGTTGACACTAACTCTTTTCCTTGTGCATTATTAGGGCCCTTGGATGTGGTGTTCTTTCAGTTAGAAAAGTCTGCATGCACATGTGGTGTTCTTTAGTAAACTTAGGGGGTCAGAGACTGAGAAATCGGGAGCAGATATGATGGTGGGTAAGGTGACATTTGAACTAAAATTGTCAGTTAGGATATCACCAATTTTTGTTGAATGAGAATGGGCATTATCATTTTGAATTCTGAATAAAAATGGGTTTTGTTTCTTAACTTTATAATGGCCAAAGAAGAATGCATAATTATGTTTGGTCTCAGTGGCATTTTGAGTTCATAATCAGCTGTTTTTACTAACTGCTCCTTAAGTTCTTTGTTAGCATGACTGAGTGCTCTGCTAAGATGGAGGGTATGTAACCACCTAAAATAACTTAGCACTTTTTCCTTTTATTTTAAGGTTCATTTTTACATGTTCCCAAGTTTTGTCATGTTTAATTACTGGTTTCTCTTTACCACTATTCAGATAAGAATAGACTTCAGAAGCAAAGGCTTTGGTTCTATTTATAGAGTCAGTCTGGCTAGCAGAAATTATTTATGTCACTAAGTAGTTACAAGAGGTTTGCTTTTGTGAAGCCCCTGAATAATGATGTATTTGTATGTGGGGAATCTCCAGTCTTATATGTTAATATCACCAGCTAGGTGGTTACTGGTGATGGTGTGGCCATTCAGGCCTGCAGGTAGAGGTGGTTGAAAGACTGTAGTTGTCGGAAGGAAGGAATGACCAATGGACTGGATGATGCTAGGGATGGTTGAGACTGCAGTAGCGGCGGTTGTTGGTTTTTGTTGATGCGAGGATGGTCGGATGGAAGGACTGCCTATTTAATGTTGCTGGAGATGCATGGAGATGGCGGCAGATATATCAAATGTGAAATAGTATCTCATCTTCGGTTGGCTCTTTTCACTGTTGTTGCGTCATTGTTGTTTGTTATTTACTATTATGTGTGTTCTGCTTATGTTATGTTATTTGTGCATGAGCTTGGAGGAACGTAATTTCGTTCAGCTGTATTGGTATGGTTGAATGACAATAAAGTTTGTTTGTTTTGTTTGTTTGTGATATCAAATGGTGATGGAGGATGATACCTGATTAGTTGTATAAGATGGGACAATATTAGTAAGGACAAAATCCAGGATATTTACCATATTTTTTAGGTAGTTCACTTTCACACACTCACAGAAGTGTTGGACATACTTTCCTTCTGTAGTGTAAATGAGTCAATTTACTATAGTGTAACTGAGGTCACCTAGAATAAAATACATTAGGGTTTATATGGATAATGGTTATGGCATCAAGGTAACTATGATGATCAGTGGGGGACATGAACGATGAGTGATACTTGACTTGGATTTCCAAAATTTCAAAAGATGGCTCACAAGGAATCTGACTTGATGTGGGGGGTGGGGGGGTCCCTGAAAAAATCTGACCCTCCCATAGTTACCCATAGGTATGAACAGATGAGGGGATTTCATTGCACTGAAACAAGGTCTGTGTTACTACTCATGTATGTATGCATGCACTTGAGTTGCAGGAAGGCCTCAAGCTCAGGCATCTTTGAGCCATTGTAATGTGTTCTAAATTGGAATTTAGCAGTTGAGAATGTAAAGTAGGTGGACTCTTGACTAATAAGAACAATATGGGGGGCAGCAAATGCTTAAGCCAGAAACTGAAAGCCCTGATAAGAGAGATGTAATAAATTATTTTGAGAGCAGGTAGGTCTGTCAACACACCCTAAGAAAACACAAATTGGAACCCCTTAGAAGGACACTTGTTGCTAAGCCAGTTATTGAATCCAGTTTTCCTGTCCTTCAGTGTTGGCATCATTCTAGGAGATGACAAGAAAACACTCAAACCAATGTCTTTCCCACCTTTGGTGCACACCTAACAAGGGCAATTATATTCTTCTGTGTTTCCCCTTAGGTGGTGCAATTAAAGTCATTCATCTCCATTGTGGCCATCATCAGGTCATATTGTTCTGCCAGGATGGGGAGAATCTAACAGCCCTTGCAATATCTTGGATGCTAGCTCCAAAAAAGCACCTAACTCATACCCTATTCTTGTCCAGCCTTGTGAGGACAATGTCAATGTGTCTCACAACAGAGTCACCAATTACCAAGACATTTCCTAAAGTGGATCCATCTATTTTAGGCTATAAGGACTTGTGACGCACACCTTGTGATTCATTGAGATACATGTAATGGAGGGTGTTCTACCACAGGAACACAGGGTAGTGAAGGAAAGGAAGGGGAGAAATCAAAATATCATCATGGCAGTAGCGAATAAAGAAAATTATAAAGCAATTAAGGCTAAAAGTGTCACTGTTAGAAGAGTCTAGAAGAGAGAACAAATCAACAAAAATACTTAGAAAGTTAGACATGATAAAAACAATGAACAGTATGATAACAGATCTATCGTACACTACTGAAAAAAAAAACTAAAGATATCAGCACAGGGAAAAAACTTAGAAGATACGCAGATAAATACAGAGGAAAGTAGAGAATAAGGAATTTATTGATGATCCAAAACGGTTTTATGGAGAAATGGGAAACAAGGTAAAAGGAATTGAAAGACTGCCAAAAAAAAGAAAAATAGATACATTTTGAAGAAGTATCTATGAAGATCGTGTGGAACATAACAAAGATACTAAATGTTTAAAAGAAATAAAAGAAAGAATAAAAGGTTTAAATGTACAAGAAAAGAAATGGGATGAAGTAACAGGCAGAGAGATTGAAACAAAGTTAAGAAAAACCTCTAACTCGAAAACCCCTGGCACAGATTCAGTACCTAACTTTTGGTTAAAAGTATTAACATCTTTGCACGAAGATTTAGCCATGAGTAAGAACTATTTATATGTGCACCCAAATAGACACCAACCTGACTAACAACAGGAAAAACAATGCTCCTACTTAAGACGGAGTCTGCAAGCTACCCTAAATAAACCAATATATAATGGTTATAGACCAATAACTTGCCTTCCGATGATGTATAAACTACACACTGAAATTTATGCTGACAGAGTTTATAGTCATTTAGAAGAAAACTCAATTATGGCAGTAGAACAAAAGGGCAATAAAAGAAAGTCATATGGAACAAAGGATCATTTGTTGTTAAATAAAGTCATAGTGGAGAACTGTAAAAAGGGGAAGAATCTAAGTATGGCATGGATTGACTACAAAAAAGCATTTGATAGTATCCCACATTCATGGATAAAAGAGTGCATAAAAATGTATAGGATTCACCCTACACTGATCGACTACATTACATGAAACAGTGGCAGACCACTTTGCAATTAAGCCATGATAAAGAACAAATTATTATTCCAGGGATAAAAATTCAAAGGGGGATATTCCAGGATGGCTCCCTGTCACTACTGCTATTCTGTCTTGCCCCTAACCCATTAAGCTATCTACTTAACAGCTTAGGCCATGGCTATAATTTGGCTGCTAGAAAACAACAAAGTGCAAAGACTTCTCATCTTCTCTTCATCAATGATTCAAAGCTGTATAGCTCATCAGATGAGGAATTGAAAGCACAACTGCAAGTTGTCAAAACATTTTCAGATCATAGATGAATGTCATTTGGTCTTGATAAATGAGCAAAAGCAACCTTTAAAGCAGGAAAACTGCAGCACCAGGAAAACATCAGTTTGGGACAAGAATGTGATATGAAAGAACTTGAGCAAGAGGGAGTGTATAAATATTTGGGAATTGATGAAGGATCAACAATAAAACATGAACAAATGCGAATAAAACTTAGTAAGGAATACTTTAAAACACTTAAATTAATCCTGAAAACAGTGCTGCGATCTAGGAACAAAATCCAGGGTATAAATCAATTTGCTCTTCCTGTCCTAACTTACAGTTTTGGAGTGACTGACTGGCCCCAAAATGTGTTGGATAGATTAGATCGGAAACAAGAAGGATGCTTCATGCTCCCCAAATGATTTATAAAAATCATTGCATACTAAGGTTATATATTCCCCATTCCGAAAGAGGGATGAGCCTCCTTGAAAAGGATTACATGTATAGAGCTGCAATCGTGGGACTCCACACATATCTGCTGACTTCATAAGACCCAAACATAGTGAAAGTTTTGAAACATGAGGAGAATACATCTAAGATGACTTCTCTGCTTAATCTAGCAGAAGCATTTCGGCATCAAACAGGAACAGAAATGAAAGCAGAAGTAGATAAAAATCAAGCAGCAACAGAATGTGCCAAAAAAACAAAAGAAATAATATAAGATGAAGGACCAGATGAGAAGGCAAGAAATGGGGAAAATGCATAAATACAGTTGCAAGTATAGAAAATTTCTGGAAGAACGTCATGTTGATCAGGAATGAATGCAGGAATAGGTAAGGAGAGGCAAATTCAAACTAAGAGATGAAAGGTTAATATTGGTGGCCCAAGATAGTGAGGCTACATACACGCTGGTTTACAATGTCCATTGAACATGTGGGAGAAATAGACAAATGTAGGTTTTGTAAAACAGAACTGGAAACAGTTGCACACCTCGTTACTGGTTGTGATATACTAATGGCAGAAGGACTGTATATTG